>NW_018229970.1:197705-202452 GCF_001263595.1 Phalaenopsis equestris | reverse complement strand
TTGTATGAATGAGAATGTAGTTCATATGACTGAGTGCAAATAAATAGGGAAATATTCATTGAAGGGTGTAGAGTTAGAGGACTTTAAAGTGAGAGGGTAAAACCCCCAACTTGGTTTATTATTTTAGGTTCTGATGCAAGATATTAGCCCCCAGGTGGAGGTAATCGAGGGAACTCGAGAGTTAGAGCGAGTATGTTCCCTGCCTAGACGGTCTTCAGAACTATTCAAACTTTAAATTAGCTAATGTTTTTTATAGCAACTCTAGTAAGGGTAAAGAATATTATTGATCCTATTTGGCACAACACAATTTGCATACTTCCACAACATAATTTCTATACTTATTACTGATTCATGATAAGAAGAAAGATATTTTTCTTATTAAGTTCTTTTTTTTTACAAAACTCTAGTTATCTTTTTAAGTTGTTACTATTTTGTCAAAATATCAAAAATACCAAAAATATTTGAATTTTTATTACTAAAAAATATATTTAGTTTAAGTAATTTTTTTTAAAATAGAAAGTTTTCTAAAAGTACATATTGTATAAATTCCCTGTGGGTTCGATGTTCAGGTCTTAATCAAAAAGTCCTATATTACTTGATAAAGATACATATATTTGCGTAGTATCCCAATATATATAAATTAAAAGTTAAATTCTTATTTTTCTTCAGGATCAAGTTTTAGTTTTGTTGTAAAGTAAGGAAATATAAGTGAAATATAATCTGAATTAGTGTTGTACTTTGTATCCAAATGGATAGAAGCTGTTACTTTACCTCGATGTGATGCTCAAAGTATTGCAAAATTTTTAAAAATTAATATATTTTGTAGATTTAGGATGCCAAAAGTTATCTTCAGAACTGCGGGAAGTCATTTCAGAACTGCCATAATGGAGAAATTATTAAAGAACTATCATATAAACATAGGATTGTTACTGCTTATCATCCTCAGACAAGTGGTTTGGCTAAATTATCCAATCCAAAAATTAAAGTAATTATGAAAAAATCTATAAATCCAACAAAATTGGATTGATCAGTCAAACTTGACTATGCTTTGTTGGCTTATAGGACTGCATTTAGAACTATAGGAATGTCCCCATATAGGCTAATATTTGGGAAAGCTTGTCACTTACCAGTTGAACTTGAGCATAAAGCATATTGGGCAATTAAAGAGTTCAATTATAATTTGAAAAATGTTGGTGAGAAAAGATTACTACAAATAAATGAGCTTTAAGAGATAATGAGCTTTTAAGAAATGAATCTTATGAAAGTGCCAAAATTTATAAAGAAAGTTGAAGATGTGGCATGATCAAAAGATTCTTACTAAAAAAATTCAACCAGGGCAATAAGTTTTGCTATATAATTCAAGGTTAAATTTATTTCTAGGAAAACTTAAGTCCAGGTGGATGGGTCCATTTATTGTGATTAAAGTTTATCCTTATGGAGCTGTGGATATTAAAGATCCTAACTTTGAAAAAATATTTAAAGTGAATGGACATAGATTGAAACCTTATTATTCAATGGATCAGTAGAAATTTAATGATGGAATGATGTTGGGTCAATCTGAGTAAGCACTGGTTACGTGAGGCTGACGACGTAAAATCAAGCTCTTTGTGGGATGCAACCCATAAGTATCAATGTGTTTTTGTTTTTATTATTGTTTTATATGTGATTCAGAGAATTGGGGTAGTATTTTTTAGACTATTATGTGTTAGTATTGATTTCAAGACTTAAATTAGTGATTTGGACATGTTAAAATAAGAATTTAGACGTTAAGTTGACTTGTGCAAAAATGTGCACTGGCACTTAAGCGCCAAATCCGGCGCTTAAGCTTGACAGTTTAAAAATATGTAAAAAATTAATATTCTAGAAGGAAAAACCACCTAGAAGTTTGCAAAAACGTGTCTTGGAAATTTCTAAATTTTTCTAGGAGTTATTGGAAGAATTTAGGCCAATAAATAAAAGGGTTTAGTGAAGGAATTTCACCCTAGATCATTTCTAGCCCTAAAGCCTAAAAGAGAGAGAGATTTTAAGATGATGTCTTCATGGAAGATGGATTTGAAGAAGAAGGAAGATACCATAAGGAATAAATTCATTAGTCAAAGTTCACAAGAGATGTATAATGTTTTCTTAGCCGTTAGTATTGAAGGGATATCAGAGAAAATTAACAAAATTAAAAATACCATGTTTGTACTGGAGACTAAGGTATTGGTGATTCATGCACATCTGGAGCATATTGGATGGTAATTGAAAATGCAATTTAGTCACACTAGTTATATAGAGGAAGTGGATAAGATGTTTCTTAAGCAAAAGTGGATTGAAGAAGATTGCATCAGAGCACGTCATCACCGTCCATTTTATCAACTTTATATTTCGGCCTGAATTTGTTCCTTCTAATGAAGAATATAATTAAGTTCTATGTTTGTTTTTGTGTGATTAAAGTTGTTGTCTTTAAGTGTTTTTAGTTTTTAAGACATGTGTCAGTGTTTATGTTACTCATGTGTTCAATTCTGAATGTGTGTTAAGTGTTTTGTACTTAAGAAAAATTTCTCATCTGAGACTACTTGGAGTGAGAATTAAGTGTCAATAGCATTTGTACTTGTTTGTGAGTATAAGTTTGTTTTTGTGAAAATTTTAGTTTGTTTTTACAAAAATTTTGTGTTGTTTTATCCTCGAATTGAAATAGTTAATAAGGAGAAGAGAGAGAAAGAGAGGAGTTATAGGAAGTTGAAAGTAGTCAATTAAGGGGTGGTTTACTTGTTAGGGGTGGTTTACTTGGGCAAATAGTGCATTTTACTTAAATTTGAAGATTTCAAAGATAATGCACTGGCGCCTAAGCGCCACATATTGCGCTTAAGCGTGAGCTAATCTCAGAGGCAGGCGCCTAAGCGCCACTTACTCGCGTTTAAGCGTCGGTTCACAAAAACTTATTTACAAACAATTAAAAGTGAAATTTTTGTCCGAAAATGCCATTTTTAAATTCTCCCGTTGTCTTCTACCTCTCAAAATTGCGATTTTAAGGGCTAGGGCACAACATTAAGTGGAGATTTTTTGGTAGAATCAAGAAAAATTTACTATATTTAGATTCCTTAAGGTAAGAGCTTTACTTCTATGTAAAAATTTTGGATTTTCACCATGTATTTTGAGCACATTTGGAGAAATTTGAAACATTTGGAGATATTTTGAGCACATTTGGAGAAATTTGAAAATTCACTATTCATAGTGAAAAATGAGGAAAAATCTATGGAAATTGCTTGATAAGTTTAGTTGGTGCTTTTGAAAGTTTGGTTTAGTGATTTAAACTTGATTTTTGAAGTTATTTTTGGAAAAGTTATTTTTGATTTTTGAAGTTATTTTTGGAATTTATAAAATTTGTAGAATGCACCAAGAATAAAGAGGGATAGAGGAAAAAAGCCCATTTGATTCGAGCAAATTTGTTAGTTCAAAGACTCAAGATCGATAGAGTGACGCTCTACAATCACGAAAATTGATTCCGGAGTGATCATTTAGAAATCCTTGTGGAGATGTGGAATATTTAATTGTTCATCGACAGTGGGAATAGTTCTGTTGTTTCTCTGTTGTCGTAGTGATTTCTGTTGTGAGGGAGTTCTATGCAAATCTTTGAAGATAATCAAGTTATTGTTCGAGGAAAGTTGGTACCTTTTTTTTCCCGAGGTAATCAACTTATTTTACCATTTACCACCAGATACTTTATGTTTTTATGCAAATTATAGTTCTACTAAAGCAGGGTTAGACGAGATTATTTCATACTTGACTATTGGGAGAGGACTTTGGAAGATTACCAATGAGAGGAGAGTAAATTTCCCAACTTCAAAGTTATGTGCACCTTCAAAGGTCTGGCACAATTTCATTTCTGCTCGTTTGCTTCCGACCAATCATCTCAGTGAAGTGACCAGAGAAAGAGCGACGTTGAACTATTGTATTCAAGAGGGAAAGCTCATCAACATTAGAGCTTTAATCTGTCAGATTATCATCAGTTCTGCTACTGCTGTTATATACTCTGAGAGATTTATTTAGATTTATTTTATGATTGTAATACGTAATATGATATGAACTACGTGGTCTAAGCTTGCTACATTTGCATCTGTGTGTTGTTTTGGACTATGTTGTGTTTTGGACTTTTATGTTTTATTGTTATTAGGACGTTTGTGGTAGTTAGTATTTTATTTTTAAATTTTTGGGTAATAACTATTGCTTTGTGTTTATTACAGTGATTTAGTTAGTTTAAAACTTAACTTAATTTCATATTAGTTATAAAGTAGAAAATCTTGCTAGCTTAGATCTTCAACTTGAAATTTAGAAATTGCTACTCTTTATTTTTCTTTAATCATGTTTGCAAGTTTGTCTTTATATTAAGATTATGGTGTCGGTAGAATGTATGTTTGCTTTTATGTTTATACCCACTGTTTAGAAGTCTATTGAATCTCTACATGTTAAAGTAAAATGAAAAAAGAGAAAATTTGATCAAAAATTAATTTTACCCCTGT
This sequence comes from Phalaenopsis equestris, assembly GCF_001263595.1. Classification (NCBI taxonomy): domain Eukaryota; kingdom Viridiplantae; phylum Streptophyta; class Magnoliopsida; order Asparagales; family Orchidaceae; genus Phalaenopsis; species Phalaenopsis equestris. The sequence goes on along the minus strand of NW_018229970.1, from coordinate 197,950 downwards.
TTTTAGTTTTATACTTGTATCATTAGGGTTTAAAATTCCTGTTAGCATGTTATTTTTAAATTTTCATCCCTGCTTATATATATCTGATGCTAAACTATTTAATTTGTTAAAAATTTAAGTTCAGGGGGATGAAAAATATTTTAAAAACTGGAATTTTATTTGTTCTCAAATGAGCTACAAGTGAATTTAATTTGAAAAGAAAAAAAAAATTGATTATGTATATGAAGTTATATTAGGGAAGTAAA
>NW_018229970.1:195610-197608 GCF_001263595.1 Phalaenopsis equestris | reverse complement strand
ATAGTGTAACTATCTTTAGTAAGAAAAATTGAATTTTGAAAAAATTTAGATAATTTAGACTTTTATTTTTAATACTTAAATTTCTTTTATTAAAATAATTTTCAAAAATATTATTATGTTTATAAGTAAAAGACTTATATCAAGACTTTGCTTTAGGAAATGAGAAGTGGAATTCAAAATCATTAAAGGCCTATCTAGAGATAGTAATCCTTGCCGGAGAAGAAAGAGAAGAAAAAGAAAAAGAAAATAAAAATAAAATAAAAATAAAAAGAAAAAGAGAAAAAAAATTAGGAAGGAGAAGCTTGAGGATTAGTGTCTAATCAAAAATTGGTTCTACATTTGATCTTTTTAAAGTATAAGACTTGAGAAACTCTTAAGCTTATAAATATAATATAGTAAGTAAAATTATTTTTAATGAAAATTCTTAAGTGAAGATAATGAAAGAACTAAATTCTACACTTGGAAAATCTACAATACATTTCTGAATTAGGTAGAAACTCATATTTTTCATCTTTCTTAACTTTAAAAACATCTTTCTTAACTTTTCATCTTTCTTAACTTTAAAAATTTCTAAACTTTAAATTGGTCTCATTTACTAAATATTTTTTCTAAATTAGACTACTATATTTCTAAATCAAAATTTCAATAACTCCTAAATAAACTCATATACATATCATACATATGTACTTTTTAAAGATTGAAGGGTCACTTGAGGACAAATAACATTTTAAGTTTGGGGGATTTTGATACACCTAAAATATATAGTGTTTTTAGACATATTTTTATACCTACTTTTGAGATATTGCGCTTTAATGGAAGATATTTTTGTGTTTTTCTTTTAGATACAGGTAAAAATGGTGAAAAATGCTTTAAAAAGTGAAAAAGGATCAAATTTGGAGAAAATAGGTGAAAAATGTGCAAATGAGTTTTGGCACCTAAGCGACGTGTAAACAGAGAAGGCTACGCCTAAGCGCCGGGGGTCCCATGCTTAAAATCCAGTAACAGTTATTGGATGAGCAAATTTAGTTTCTACAAATTTTGAAGTGGTTTTTTAGGCACCCATTGGCTTAATAAGTGGTTATAACCACCATAGACAAAAATTATCACAAAAAGATGCATCTCTTGGGGAAATACATCGAATCTAGACTTATTTTGAAGAGTTTCCAAGGCACCTCTTGGAAAACTATAAAAAAGAGAATAGAGAACTTTGAAAGGAGCCCTGAATGTATTGGAAAGTTTTGAAAGTTCTCATTTGGGGAGTTAGTTCGGAGATATTTTCAGGCACTGCTTTTACTTTTATTTTATCCTTTTTGTTATTTTATTTTGAGTGAATGTAAAGAGAAGAGATTCAAAGGAACTTCAAGACTTTGGTGGAGAACATAAGATAAGTTTTTATATTTTCATTTTAAAACTACTTTAGTTTTAATTGAAACTTGTTGTTGGCTTGATAATGATTTATACTTTTAAACTAAAGTGCTTTTTTATTTTCTCCATGGATTCTGAGTTATTTTCTCCATGGATTCTGAGTAGTTTTCTTTATCTTTCTTCTTAAAATGATAGGTAATTAAGTTTTGGATGGAAATTGTAGAGAGTATTCATCTTTAATTTTGGAAGAAGTTGTGATGATTTAAATCGATGCACTTCATTTACTTCTTGATTTGGTCAATCCAGATGTTAAAATTTATTATGAGAACATGTAAGAACAGGGTTGGTATTGTCTCAGTCAACAATTGGAAAGAATCACATGAGGTTGTATGAATGAGAGTGTAGTTCATATGATTAAGGTCAAATAAATAGGGAAATATTCATTGAAGGGTGTAGAGTTAGAAAACTTTAAAGTGACAGGTTAAAGCCCCCAACTTGGTTTATTGTTTTAGGTTTTGATACGAGATGTTAGCCCCCAGGTGGAGGGAATCGAGGGAACTCTAGAGTGAGAGCTAGTATCTTCCCTGCCTAGCCGGCCTTCAGAACTATTCAAACTTTAAATTAGCCAATGTT
>NW_018229970.1:183955-195199 GCF_001263595.1 Phalaenopsis equestris | reverse complement strand
TCAGGATCAAGTTTTTGGTTCTGTTGTAAAGTAAGGAAATATAAGTGAAATATAATATGAATTACTGTTGTACTTTGCATATTAGCAGTATCAAGAGGAATCAATTACCACCTCCGACTAATATTAAAGGGTAAGAAACTTTTTAGGACATGTGGTTTCTACATGCGTTACATACATTACATAAATTTTTTTTCTAAAATAACTAAGCTATTATGCCAACTTTTAGAAAAAGACCCGAAATTTGATTTTAACAAAGAATGCATAAAAGAATTTGAATTATTGAAAGAAACAATAATCACTACACCTATAATAGTTCCACCTGATTAAGAGAAACCATTTGAAATAATGTGTGTGCTAGCGATTATGTTATTGGGGTTTCATTAGGACAAAGGCACAACAAAGTTTTTAAAGTAATATATTATACTAGTAAAACTCTGAATGAAGTAATATAAATATATTATACTAGTAAAACTCTGAATGATGCTCAAATTAACTACACTACTACTGAAAGAGAGTTACTCGCTATTGTTTATGCCTTTTATAATTTTATACCTTACTTAATTGGAACTAAATGTATAGCGCATACAAATCATTTGCTATTAAATACTTGATGTGAAACAAGGATGCTAAACCAAGATTAATATTATGGATACTTCTATTGTAAGAGTTTGATTTTTCCGTAGTTGATAGAAAGGGTAATGATAATCAAATAGCTGATCATTTGTCTAGACTAAAAAGATAAATATTAACTAATTTTGCAAATGAAATCTTAGAAAATTTCTTTGATGAACAATTATATAGTATTGATGAAATAAATGTACCATGGTATACTGATATAGTAAATTATATTGTTAGTGACATTTTACCTCCTGATATCAAAAATCTACATTTAAAGAAATTTATATATGATTCAAAATTCTATTTTTGGGATGACTCATATTTATATAAATAATGTAATGATCTAATTATTAGAACATGTGTGTCTTATGAGGAAACTCAACATTTAATTGAAAGATGTCATGATTTTGAATTTCGAGGACATTTTGGAATGAATAAAATTGCATATAAGATTTTGCAAGCTGAATTATATTTGCCTATTATTTTTAAAGATGTTAATAAATATAATAAAATATGTGATCGATGTCAATGAGTAGCAAATATTTCTAGAAGAAATGAAATGCCTTTAAATTACACATTAGAAGTTGAAAATTTTGATTTGTGGGGATTAGATTTTGTGGGACCATTTATGAATTCATTTCTTGATGTTGATTATGTGTCCAACTGGAATGAAGCTATTTTTGTACCTAGATGTGATGCTCGGAGTTTTTCTAAATTTTTAATTAAAAATATTTTTTACAAGTTATGGAATTCCAAGAGTAATTATTACTGATGGAGGATCTCATTTTAGGAATAAGAGAATCAAAAAATTAATTAAGAGATATGATATTATGCATAGATTCTCTACTGCTTATCATCCTCATACTAGCAGTCTAGCAGAGATATCAAATCGTGAAATTAAATGAATTTTAGGAAAAGCTAGAAAGCTTTATAAATTGGATTGGTCTGCTAGATTAGATACTGCATTATGGGCATACAAAACTCATTATGGGCATACAAACTGCATTATGGGCATACAAAACTGCTTATAAGACTCTTGTAGGAATGTCCCCATATAGACTTATTTTTGAAGAAACATGTCATCTACTAGTAGAATTGGAGCATCAAGCATTTTGGGCTATTAAGGAATTTAATTTTTAATTTAAAGGATGCTGGTGAAAAAAGATTATTGCAACTCAATGAACTTGAGGAAATTAGAAATGAAGCATATGATAATGCAAAAATCTATAAAGAGGAAATGAAAATATGGCATGATCGAAAGATTATTCAAAAGAAGTTTGAACTTGGATAAGAAGTTTTACTATATAACACAAGATTTATATTATTTCTAAGAAAACTAAAATCTAAATTGTTAGGACCATTTAAAGTGATTAAAGTCTATCATTTTGGAACTGTTGTTATTAAAGATTCTAACACTATAAAGATATTTAAAGTTAATGGGCACCGATTGAAACATTATTATGAAAAGCACATATCACGATTTAAAGAAGTTTTGATGTTAAGTCATCCTGATTAAACAGTGGTATGTCGGGCTGAAGACGATAAACTAAGAGCTTTGTGGGAGTATATATATATATTAAAAGGCATAATTTGGTTTTGCAATTTAATTTCATCTATAGGGAATGTAACACTGCTGCTGATTGATTGGCCAAAAAAGGTCTCCAACGAATTATTGTGGGTGTGGTGCCCCCTCCTCAACTTCAAATACTTTTGAATGGGGATTTACTTACTATGCCTTATATCAGAAGATAGAGAGATTTTATATTTCTCTACTATTTCTACTCCATTTTTATTGGTTCCTTTTACTGTTTAACTGTTTGATTTTGTCATGTTTTATTCTGAGTTGCATTTTGGTAGCCTTTTTCACCCCATTTTGTCTTCCAATTTGGACCGTGAGGCTGGTTTTCATGTTTTATCTTTCTTGGCCTGCTCTTTTTGGATGCCTGGGATCTTATTTATGGGTATTAGAGTTGATAACTTTACCATGAGATGTATGGAGTTGCTGCCTTTCAATTTCAGACATCTGGGAACTGCTTGGAGCGGTAAGGATGGTTTATGTAGAAGTTTTTTCGATTTCCTCACTGCTTGCAGATTTTGGCTTTTATTGTTGCGGTCTTCACTGGATCTACAAGTCGTCAGTTTGACCCTGTTCCTTGACACCACTGTTACTATGGGTTTTTATGCATACTGTTATTTTGGGACTTTATGTACGTGTAATTTTTTGGGTATACTTTTTCTTTTGGTATACGTTTTGGATGATTAAACGTACCTTAGGTTTGTTTCTTTGTGTTGCGTTGTACTGCTGAGAGTGGAACCCCTAGGGGTTTGTTGTATTTTTTTTATTTTTAGATGGGGAACCACATTCCCTCCCTAACTATGTAATTTCCTTTTAACCCTTAGGTTTGTTTCTTTGTGTTGCGTTGTACTGCTGAGAGTGGAACCCCTAGGGGTTTGTTGTATTTTTTTTATTTTTAGATGGGGAACCACATTCCCTCCCTAACTATGTAATTTCCTTTTAATTAATGTGTAAGGAGCCACGAGCTACTCTTTACTATGTATTACTATTTTCTTTGATAAGTGTTTATATATTAATAGATAATAATCCTACACAATTTTATATACTATAAATTAAGAAAAATATTGGTATTAGAAAAAAATTTAGAATCAAATTGAAAGAAAACATGAAAAAAGGCAATTGACGGCTCTCGCAGACAGACCAAAGCACCGACAGCGCCATCGGGAGTGCTAACGGTGCTGATAGCAGTTTGACCATTTAGGATGAATTTGGCAAACTTTGGCGGGATTTTGCTCCGTAATAATCATCGCGAGGAGTATTTAAAGTCCTAAAAACTGCCTTGGACGACCAAAAACTTCTTATTTTTACCAAAAACTTCTGACGACCAAAAACTTCTTATTTTTGAATTCCATGGCCTCTAATTCCATAAATACTTCCAGATATGGAGTTTTCAATAGAAGAAAGTTTATCAGTTTTGAAGCACAAAGATTATACGACAAAGTTATTACATAGAGGAGGCTTATCAAGGAGAGAGACTTTGTCAATCACAGATTGATTAATGCAAGTTATCCGATTGATAAAATCATTGTACAAAGATGATGGGAAGTTTTATGCTACACTACCGCTGTAGTTGTTGTACCAATAGTAAAGGAATTCTATGCCAACTTACATGGAACTACCCAAGGAGTTTTCTTTGTACGAGGTAAGGCTGTACCATTTACTCCAGCATGAATCAATGAGTTGTATATGATATAAAGCATTCCAATCTGTCATTATACAAATTTTATCCCTACCAGAGATTTGATGCAAGATGTCTATAATTTTTTGACGGATGGAAGTGATATTTGGGAAATGTGAGATGAAGGATATGTTAGTTTCTCTGCTTCATTGCTTAATCCAATATCAAAGTAGTGACATTTCTTCATTTCTGTAAAATTACTCCCTACCATGAAGATCAGTAAAGTCACCAAAGAAAGTGTTATTTTGAACTATTGCATTCAAATGGAAAAACCCATTGATGTAGGATCTATCATTTTTATGGGTATTATTATGATTGGGCCAATTTATGGGCTTGAGCATCCTTCGACAATTTTTCTACTTTATAGTCAATCTCAAGTTCCATATGAAAGTTGGGAAAAAGTTTTATTACCTTGGGAGCCCATGATTCCTATTGATGATGATTATTTTGGGATAGGGAATGAAGCATTAGATGTTATCTTAGATCATTCCTCACATGCTTCAACTCCATTGAAGCCACAAACTGTTGAAAGTTCACTTGCTTTGGAAAAGAAATTGAAGAAAATTGAAAGATAACTTCAGAGTATTACAAATGAAATAGGAGATCTTAAGTACCTTTTTGATCCTAAATTGGAGGATGAAAGAGAATTTTGATCATACTGGAACATTTGAAGCAAGATTAGTGCGGATGTTTAAATAATAAGGATGGATCAAAGAAAATTTAACTGATCAATTCCCGTACTGGCCATTTTACAATTTGTACATTTATTACCAGTCTATAGGAAATATTAGAGGAGGAGAAAGCACTGAAGATGAGGCAAAATAATTGAAGAATTTGGACTCTCTACTAGTTTAAAATACTTATGTACTTAATGTGATTTTATGGATTTGAGTTAGTTTGGTTTGCTTTAGAATTCTAAACTTTGATTGTGTGTATAGTTTTTTGTCAGCATTTAGTTTTATGAAGCCTTGAGGAGGTGAAATTGTGATTAGAAAAATGTATTTGTAAAAAAGTGTATTTTCATATATAAAACTTAGTTTGGTGTTTTTTTGTGAAAATACTTGTTTGTGAATTATTTTAAGATGAAAATTATTGTTTAAAAAGACTAAATAGACTTTGGAGTAAATTGAAAGAAAAGTGAAACTTATGAAAATAGAAAAATCAATTTTCGGCCACTGGCACCGACGGCATGGGCATCGATAGCTCACTCGACCCGAAAACCACGCAGACACCTTAAAAATTTGTGATTTTCACCATAAACCGTCATTTTTACCCTTTGAGCCACCTTCAACCTCTGGTTTTTGCATCTACGGATCGCATTTGCTTGGATTTGAGGCAATTTTAAGGCAAAGGAACTTTAGATTTCATCTTCTGTAAGTAAGAGCTACACTTTGAATTAAAAATTTTTTATTTTCACCAAGGATTTATCTCACATTGTCGAGATCTAAAAATTTTGGAATTTTTTAAGAGATTTAGAGAAAATCCTTTTGTGAAGAACTCTTACTTAGTTGATAAGTTTAAAGCATTTTACCTTGTGATTTTCAGAATTTTTGGAATTTATTCAGATTTTTTCAAATTTTCTCTAGATTTCGTATGGCACCAAGAACGAGCAAAGGAAAAAAATGTAGATTAAGATGAACAAAAATTTGTTAGCTTCAGAGCTAGTGCTCGATTCAATAGTCTACTTAAGCATAAAAAAGTAATTCCAGATCGTGGTTTTAAAAATCCGGGTGGAGAAGTCGAGCGATTAATCAATGCTCGGTAGTGGGAAAATTTCTATTATTTTACCGCTGATGCGATTATTGGTGTAGTGATGGAATTTCATGCTAACTTTATTGAAGCTTCTGACGACATTGTTTTAGTACGTGGGAAAAAGTTGGAGTTTTCTGCAAGAAAATTTAATGAGTTTTATCAGTTAGAAGATGTTTATAGTTGCTAATATAAATTGTTTTCTGCTACGAATGAGGCCATGGAGGAGGTTATTTCTTTTCTGACTGATGGAATAGGAACCTGGAAAGTGAAAAATGTTGTTAAGGTAAACTTTCCTCTTTCTATGCTTAATGTAATATCTAAGGCCTGACATTACTTCTTCTCTGGAAGAATGATTCTGACAAATCATCATAGTGTGGTGACTAAGGATAGAGCCATCCTGAACTTCTGTATTCAGCAAATGATGAGGATAAATGTTGGCTCTATTATTTATATGAACACTAGATCTATTGCTCTGGGAGAGACCACTGGTGGTTTGGCGCACCCTGCACTTATTTTTACACTTTGTGAACAAGCAAGAGTTGATTTTAGACCTACGGAAGAAAGGATTGAGCCTCTAAAACCTATTGGGCCAGCCAATATAAAGACATATGAATCTCATGTTGGATGCAGGTCTGGAAGTAAGACCAGAGATATTCCTTCTACTTTGAGGACCCCTACTTCTAATGACCCTACTAACCGAGAACTTTTGGACCTGATGATGATACAGCGAAGAGATATCTTAAGAATGGATCATAGATTGCAAAACATGGATGCCAGAAATGCTCACACTGATGATTTGATACGGCAAAAGTTCAAATATGATGCTGCTTATGATGATGCGCTGGTGAAATACATGAAGGGTGATCATTCAGTTTAGTTTCCTACTCACCCTATTTTTACTCCATATCAGTGGTAGAATTTGGATGTAGAAGAAGAAGATGATGATGATGATTGGTGATTTTCTTTTAGTTTATGTTTGATTGTACTTTGTTATTTTATTTTTTTGTTTTTGTTATATTGTTGAGACTGTTTGTTGTTAGATTGTGAGACTCTGTTTTATTTATTATGTTATGTTATGAAACTGTAGTTTTTAAAACTGTTTTCATTTCTAGAATTCTGTTTAATTTTGTTGTAAGTTTTTATATTTTGTTAAATATATTGTAATTAAATCTTTCTCGACATATTTTATATGTACTATGCGCAGTTTAATGTTTTAAGTCTTGTAGCTTTTTTATATTAGCACCTACAGTATTTCTGAATTAAGTTTCAAAATTAAAACATTCAACATGTATGTCTTTTCTTTATGTATTTAATGTTTTCTTTCACCCTTTATTTTTTAGTTCTTCATGCTAAATCTTGTAAAAATTTATGTTTGTGGGGGGGGGAGAAAAATATTTTCTTAAAAAAAGAAAGAAACATAATTTTATTTGTCCTCACTTAGCTATATTTTCAAAAAAAATTTATATTTTACATGACCTTTAGTATTAGGGGTTAACTTTAGATAATTATATTTATGTTTTTAAATATATAGTATACTTAAGTATAAAGTTTCAATAATAAAGGTTAATTTTAGAGATTGAGATATTTGGTATAAAAGAAAAGGACTATGTTTTTCTATTTTAAGTAAAGAAAATTTTATTTTTGAATGTAAGAAGAAAATAATTAAACTTTATGAAATCTTTAAGCTAATATAAATTTTTTAAATGAAGAAATGTGAAATTTTTTTTACTTTAATAAGAGGATAGTGAAGTTCAAAATAATTAAAGGCTATCTAGATATAGTAATCCACACACATAAAAAAAAGAGAAAAGAAAGAATAGAAAAAGAAAAGAAAAGATGTGAGGAGAAGCTTGAGGAGATGCCTAATTAAAAATTGGCTTCACTTGAATCAACTTAAAGAAGAAGACTTTGCTACATTTTCTAACCTTTTATTTAAGTATTAGTTTATTTACTAATAAAGTTTTATGAAGTTCTTTTTCATATGAATACTTTAAGTGGCTTTAATATGACAATTTGCATTTTTTCTTGAAAAGAATAGAGAATCATAAATCTTGGACTTGATTGCTAATATTCTTATACCTTTTGTATTAACTAGAGTTATTTTAAATTTTTCTTAAGTTATGTTATTGTATTTAGTGGACTAAGATATGGAAATATTGAAGATAAATTCTTTGTCCTAAGTCATATTTTTATATAGTAGAGGAGTTACTTGAGGACAAGTAACATGTAAGTTTGGGGGATTTTGATACACCAAAAATATATGCATTTTTAGACTCATATTTTATACTCATTTTTGGTGATATTACACTTTAATGGAAGGTATTTTTATGTTTTCTTGTACGTTACTAAATTTTAGGACTTGAAGCAAAAAGGAAGCAAAAATGATGAAATTTGGAGATAAAATAAAGAAGTTGAAAATTTGCTTAGCACTGACGGCGCCAGACTGGGCGCCAACAACATCATTTGGCAAAGAGCGGCAATTAATTAAATAAACACTGGCGTTGATGATGCTTATGGCAGTTTTGACCCAGTTTCTAGAAGATTTAACGAATCTGGAAGCTTTTTGAAGAGTTTTTGGCTGTACCTATTACAGAACCGACTCTAGGTTCTATTTGGGGCTGAAATTCATAAAAAAACTTTCTCTCTTGGTCATTATTCGCCCCCTCTTCATTCCTCTTCCTCTTCATTCCTCTTCATCCCTCCTCTTCATCCCTCCTTGCTCATTTTTGCCACACTTTGCCTCCATACACTTTTTTCCATTTTCATTCCACACAACCTCCTACGCACCACACACTCTTCCATTTCATTCCACAACCATTTAGAGTCCATTATTCTTATAATTTAGAGTTTTTGTGGTAAGATTAAGTGTGAGTTCTTCTCTAAGATTTGTTGGAGAAGGAGAAATATGAGAGATTTCTTCTTCCTACATTTCCTATGAAAGGCTACAAGTGATTTGCTTTGGGAAAGAATTTCAGATAAGTGTTGTTTGATTAATAGTGTTCTATGAACTTTTTTTTATATATGAAATTTGTGTTTTGTTGTATCTTTCTCATGAACTCTGAGTAGTTTTCATTATCTCTCTCCATACTCTTAGATATTATGAAATAAAGAGATAATATGGATGTGCCAATATTAAAATATTAAATAAATTGTGATGGGTTTTCAACTCCGAATTTAATTTACTTTTTAATCTTGCCAATTGAATTGTTAAAATTTGTTGTGAAACATATGATAGGGGAAATGGAGTATGAGTTCTATAACAAAGTGAAGATCACATTTGATTTCATGAAGTAGAATTTTGTTCATGGAATTAAGTGCAAATAAATAGGAAAATATACTTTGTCGGGTGTAGAATTGGAGAATCTTAAGGGTGACAGACTAAAATCCCCAATTCGGTCTTAGTGTTTAAAAACTAAAGAAAGTGTTAGCTTTCAGGTGAAGGGAAGTGGGACCCAATACCCTCCTAGCCTAACCACAAATTTAGGGACTAAATATGGGATTATCCAATGATTTTCTATAACACTGTATCAGGGTAGAGAATTAAAACGCTCCTATTTAGCACAATACATATTAGAACAATTTCTCTCATCTCATTTTACCAAAACCTCATTATAGTGGGAAAGATGTTTTTTCACATAAGAAATCTTCATCACATAAATATAGTTTAATAATTTAGTAGTTACTATTTAAACTTTGTATTTCAGTTTTTTTATTAGTTAAATAATTTAGTTCTGATAATATCTCAACATTTGAAATTAGTGACAGTAATTTTGTTTTGACTTTCTGTGAATTTCCTAGTAAATTTATCATTTCAAATTTAAACATTCCCCGTGGGATCGATATTTGGGGCTTGAATAGAAAGTCTTTTATTACTTGATAAAAATACATATACTTGCGTAGAATCCCAACATTAATTGCTTAAATTTCTTATTCATAAAATATTACATCAATCTTTTGGCATCGTTGCATAGCAGAGTCAACTATATATTTTTTACACAACTATATTCTCGGGATCAACTCCTACCAATGAAAACAAGGTTAGAAAAAGGAAGTAATAGAATTCAAATGGAACTATCACTATCCAAACTCAGGATTCCTCCTGTAAAAATCAAGTCCGGGTAGGACCCGATTCATAGTGGACACATCAATCCAACTACTACAAGAGAATATATACAAGTCTAGCCACAATAAGAAGTTAAGGAATCATCACCCTCATGACACAAAAAGATTGGATCAAATCAATAACAATCTAAACCTCCACTAACAACAACCAAATTGATCAATCCACACTAAAGCAAATAAAATATAACACAAACAATTACAACTTACAAACATACTAAATCAAATAACACAGATAACATGGTGTTGACCTCATTTTTAGTTGAGGTTTAGTTTTTTCCCTTTTAGTAGCCTAAGGTCTAGCCATATGATTTTTCTATTGACTATTCTTAGAAAACTAGACATGCAACCCTCACCACTAGAAATTCCAAACTCTTCTCTACTCAACCTGAAGTTCCACATGTTGATCCTAACCTCTAACACTTAGTAGGTAGGGTAACTATGGGAGAAACTCAAGATGAGTCAACCTTAGGACTGCTGGACCTTAAGGTTAACCCTAGGTGTTGATCTGGAGCTAAGGCACTCACTACACTCATATACACCCACATTCACTCACAACCCTAAACTCAAATTTCTAGCCTAAATCCCTTCACCTTTTGGGATACTCATGTTGATGGTCCCCTAAACTTACTAGTCCTAGAGCTATGGTTTGGCTAAGATAACTATGCAAAGGACCCAAAATGGGGTTTCCATTGGTCCATGGCTTGTTGGTGATGATTGGTACCCCAAATTACCAAAATACCCCTCTTAGACCCAAAATTCCAAAAATTTCAAAAATTCTCAGAAAATCCCAATAAATCCTAAATATTCCCAATCTTATTTCTCTCAACTACCACATGACCCAATTTGGCCAATTTCACCATCTTTAACTAAAACCCCCAAATTTGCCTTTAAGGGCCCAAATTTGCCTTTAAGGGCCCAAATTCCCCGAATTCAATTAAAATGTCCATCAATTTGACCTCAATTGACCTCAATTTCAATACTAAACTCAAACTCACTTTTGATATGACCAAACTAAACTAAATCCAAGCTCAATTGGTTCATGATTTGAGCCCAATTTTAATTTGGCTCAAAACCCCAATTTTGACCATATGACCTAATCTCACCAAAATGGACCCATAGCCTAGTCAATTGGCCTCAATTAATGTCATAAAATCTTGATAACATTCCTATACATCAAAATCAACCATAAATTGACCTTGGTGAAGCCTCATACCCATTAGATTTTGTCCTAAATCCAAAATTCCCAAATTTAGCCCCAAATTGGCTAAGCCCCAAAATTTCACCCAATTGATATCCTTAACCTCCAAATTGGAATCCAATTCATTATTAAAATGGTTCATTAGGTCCCTATTGACCATTTACAATAATTAATTTGAACTCAGCCCAAGGGAAACTCAAGCTAGAACCCAAGTCTGGCCCAACATGACCAAATTGACTAAAAATCAAAATTCCCTTAAATTGAACCTTCAATTGAGCTCAAAACCACTTCCATTCTTCA
>NW_018229970.1:175508-183033 GCF_001263595.1 Phalaenopsis equestris | reverse complement strand
GCTCGAAAATAAATATATATAAATATACATAATACATATTCATAAAATTAAATATTATAAATTATAAATAATTAAATTTTTTTAAAAAATAAATTATCATATTTAAAAAAAAAACTTTCCTATAAATTATAATATATAAAAAAATATTAAGAATAATATATTACTATTACTTATAAACTATTATATATTTATAAAATATAAATTACATATTTAATATAAGATATGATAAAACGTAGCCCTAACCCTCATTCTCGTCTCCCGTCCGCCGTCTCCTCTAAAATTTGCCATCGCGTCTCCCGACTCGCGACTCGCGAGCTGCCTTTCCCTTTGTCCTCTGAAAATCGGTGAAAGGTTTTCTGGTGCGAGAGCTTAGGGGAATTCGTTCAAGTTCGTGTGCTAAGCTCTGGATCTATTTCTCAAGATGGCCACCAGGTTCCTCAAGAGCTCGTCATCAAAGTTGGAGAAGTATTTGAGATGCTTCAGCAGCACTAGTTCAAGAGCTCGTGTCAGACTAACAGTTTCATGAAGTTATAATGCGCAGAAATTAGTTTTAGTTATTTGAGATTTTGAGTTGTATGTAAAGCATAAGAAGACTTAAATGTTCAATACAATTATTTTTAGGTTTAAATTTTTATTTTATGATTTTATTTGTATTTTTTTTACTCTTGTTTAGTTTGTACATTTTAAAATTTGTAATAAATTGATTCTTATTTTTTAAGCTTTTGTCAAATAATGTTAATATTCTTGTAAAAAACAGATGCAATTAATTTTGTAAAGTTTTTTGAATTCATTATTTTTTAAGTTAATAAATTTCTGAATTTTTGTATGAAATTTGTCCTTCAAATATTTTTATACAAAATTATTTTTTTTTAAAAATAATATTTATTAAATAATTTTATATTCTAACAAGCCATTTTAGATGTAATTCGGGCCGAAAACGAACCCACTATTCACGAGCCATTTCAAACACGAGCCGATTTCGAACACGAGTCAGATTCGAGCGAGCCGAACATGAGCTCGTTTACAGCACTAATGACAGTGAAAGAAGCCGAAACCCCATAAAATCCCCCTCCCACAGAGCCTCTATCATAGCTCTAGACCAGCGCCCAAATCAGACCGTGATTGAATTCCTACTTATGCCTTACACCAAGACCAGAGACTCAATCCTTAGCCTCCTTGGACATCAACGAACGTGCAAAACCCTTCTGATAGAAGCTTCACTTCTCAGAGCAAAGGTATAAAACCTCACCTCATCCCGAGCCTATTTCGATTCTCCATTTAATTAGGCTTAATTTAATTGCATTATTACCGTATGGATATGTTCGTCTCACTTAGATGAGTCCATAGGATCAAACCCGAGGTGATTTGGTTGAGTCTAGGCTGAGATCTTAGGGTTTTAGTGCGGATGGTCACGGGATCACTCTATCGGGGACGATGATGGGGAGCCGTTCGATCGAGCGTGTATCGAACGGACGGAGGAGATTGAGCCAGACTGTGCCGGCCGGCGCTTCGGAACATAACCCGCGGGCCGAGTCAGCTGCTATGCAGATGACGGCGTCCAACCAGAGCGCGCCACTCATACCTTCGGAGCTGCCTAGGATCTAGCGCTTGGATAAGTAAATAAATAGGATTTAAATGAATTAAATTAATGTCATAACTTAGAAAATTCATAACTTTGCATAGAAAATTCATAAAAAAAAATTAAAAATATCCTCTTGCTCAGTGAACAAAGAAAAATAATATGAAATAAATTTCAAGTTCATTTGATGTATGTTTTTTTTTAATTAATTAAACACTATTTTGAATCATTTGATTCTCCATGCATATTGACACATTATCTTGGCTTGAAATTTTGTCTTGTTATAGCCTTTGTCAAGGGAAATATTCTCTGATTTTTTTAAGATCAGAGAAAGTCCCTATACAGAGATCCATATTTTTAAAATTTTTGCTCATTATTTCCTTAAAATAATGATGAAAATTAGCAAATTGAAATATCACTTTTGACATTTAAATGATTTTTACAAAATCAAAATAAAACTCAAAAAATTATGACACTTAGTTTTTTGAGTTTTTTGTGATCAGGAATATTTTATAAAAGTAGAATTATATTTAAAATAAGAACTTGATTTTTAGCTTATTTTAAATATTTAAATAAGTAAAAATTCATTAAAATCACAAAAATAATAAAATAATGAAAATGTTCTAAATTGCTTCCTAATCACTTAGGAACAATTAGAATATTTTTCTTGATTTTCTAAATAAAAATATTCAATTCCAAAGCTTAAAAAATAATTTTTAAAGGCTAAAAAATGAGTTTTCACTTAAAATAATTCTAATAAATCACAAAGAATTCAGAAAATTATGAAATTTGATTCAAAAGCTTCTCTGGTTTAAGTCTACCTCCAGTAAAAATTTCAAGGGATTATAATTTAACTTGGTCAAGTTAAGAATTTTCTTTGAAAAATCTTATTTTTGCATAAAAATAATTATATAAAATAAATTAAAAATCACATTTTCTCCTCTGATGTCTCAATTGACCCATGAATGAGGTAGGATAAAAATTTCAAATTCATTTGAATTGAATTTGACAAATTATGAGGTGTTAGAGCCTTAGGGGCAAATGTGTAATTTTAGAAATTTAGCCTTAATTAGCATTTAGTCTTAAGTTAAATAGGGGAACGGGTAACCTTTGATCTTAATCAATTCATTTGATGTTTGAAACACAAGGGATTAATTGGTAGAAATCAATTTCACTTTCCTCATTAAAAAGATAAGTTAATAAATTTCTAAATCATTAAAAAAATTTGGAAGTTTATTAAAATTAAATGATCCTGGACTTAGGGGTTTGCCTCTGGATTCTTGACATCTCCTAGTTCTTCCTCCTTTGGATTCTACAATGAAAAGTTCCAAATTTGAACAAATCCCCTTTCACACTTCTACGTTCGATCTCATTGAAGAGTCCTACCCTTTGAAACCCCTTGACGATAATATTTTCTTGATCTTTATTGAGAGTCTTCTTAGATGACTGTGGTCATTCAAGATGTAATTAACTATAAGGGCTTGCCCTTATAGGAAGCGTGTCCAAACCCAGCTTAATATAAACCCTATTTGATCCTTTATATTAAATAGGGGAACTTGTCGGCAAATACAAACGTTTCGCAGACCAAACAAACGTCATACTTTCCTTTATTTGATCGAGTCTAATCCTCAAGTCATATGTTTATCCTTAGAGATGGATACAAGTGAATCTATTGGGGATGTGCTTTTCTCTCCATTCAAATCAAGAAATATTATTTTCACACATCGGTAATGTGTCTATGTCCCTCTTGGACCAAATTACCCTTCTTTCGTTGACATACTTTACCCATTTCTGTCTTGGGAAAGTACAGCAAACTCCAGAGGGGTTCAGAAGGCCATTAAAGACTGTTTAAAGTTTTGAATGGGGTCGAATCCCCAATAGGTGTGTCAGTGGACTAATTCCATTTGGGCATTTTCTGCCACTAATTGGGTCCCGCACTGGGTCCTAAAATTTCTTCACATCTCCCTTCCAAATTTGATTTGCTATTTAGCAAATTAAACTAAATCGTGTTGTGTTATGCGTACTTTGAAATTTTCTTATATTAATTAAATTTTACACCTTTTTAAACAAAGATGTTAAAAAATACCCATAAATTAAGATCGCCCGGTCTACAGATCAATCTCTATTTTCAGTGCTTGCACTAAAGATTACGAGGTTTTTGGCCATAAAGATAACCTTAATACATTCTGTTTTGAAGCCCACTGCTATGGCCTACCCAATGCTGACATTTTCCTGCAATCTGCCAACGAACCGCAGCGCCCGTAACGTCGCTCCCACAATCAAATTTGGAGTTGGATTTAAAGATCTCAAGGTCATTCTCGGGAAAGCCCCATTCCTGGTAATGAAGATCGCTGCTCCAGAAATGCAAGAACCATCTGCAGAATTCAGTTTGAACTGCCTTCAGGACTTCCATGCCTGCAAGAAGGCTAAAGCTACTACCGTCGCGACACCCGTCAAAACCTGCTATCCCCGTTACTGCTAAGGGGAAAGAAGTGATGGTTGTTGAAGACCCGACTGAGGGATTGACTTTCCCACCACCCGTGTTTGAATTTGGGTTGAGCTCAAGGACTGTACCATTAACCCGAACTCAAAAGAGGAACCACAGTAGAAGAGTTCAGAAGGCCATCAAAGTCCAGACTCTTGAGAACACACTCGTTAAGAAGGAGCCTCATCGAATTGAAGAGGTGTTACCAGAAATTTATCCACTCCTACAAGGGAGTAGATTCCATCCTCTGACAGATACTGATACTGATGGATATGTGGATATGAGAGTATCCAAAAGATTGTTGCCGCATTACCATCACTCCGTGGACACAGTGAGGAGGGAAAGAAATTCATGCCCATCACCCGAGTTAGTGCAGTCTTCAGAAATCTTGCTACTAAAGAAGGATGTTCTGTTAGTGAGTCTGTTAGTGATTAGTGAGTTACTTAAATGAGTGGGACATTTGATTTCCCCTCGTATGAAAGAAGAAATTTTGAAGGATGTTAAGTCCGTTAGAAAGTTTCACAGGCTGACTGAAAAGTCACCTACCCATATTCCTGTCTGGTTCCATTTGGGAAACCGAATTGATACTACTATAGTCACAACCGATCATACCACCATAAGGCCCACAGATCGCCAATCGATTAAGTCGAGACTGGGTCTGAGGAGCTTACTCGTCATTCCTGCAATCCCGGAAAGAAAGACAAGACGATTACCTGACACTGTAGCCAGTCTACACCACGGGGAGCATACCTTCCCACGACATAACAATGTTTCTACTAAGACGTCCCATTCTGAGACATTATCATCGAAGAAGAAGAGGGTATGGGTACCCAAGGTCGCTGCACCGATACAGTTCAGTGAGCCTGCAAGACAGGAAGAAAGACCAGTGTCTGAAATATCTAATATCGTCGCGACAATAGCCAACGAGATGGAGGAACAAGTAGAGGATGTCCATCAGGGTCCTCCAGATCTTAAAGCAATCAAGGAATCGATAATTGAGGAAAAAGTTAAGAAACTCAGGATCGAGATTTCTGAGTTAGCTTGAGAGCACGGAGTTTCCACTAATAGTGACAATGAAGATTTTGATTACAGTGATTACTTGGAGGAGGATTTCATGGTTGCCCATGTAATCGAAACCAGAGCTACCACATCTGCGCGCGAGGCTCAACCCCACACAGAAGAGAACATCGTAGATGAGCTGCGTTGGGTTATCCTCCTAAGGGACGAATAGGTTAGTCTACTGGAGAAAAGAATAGAAGAGATGACTGCAACTATGACTGCCATGGCCACCATTCAGGGGAAATCACAAGCACCAAGATTGGCTTCTCCAGAGATTTATCAGCCAGAAATTATACACATCACAGCTGAAAGAAGGGAGGCTACTTTAGCAAACAAATATGAACAACCAAAGAAAGCTTCTCCGTCAGGTGTCATCCCAGAAAAAGAGTTCAAGCAAATGGTTAATCAAGTACGGGATGCCTTAGACCAGTCGAAGGGCGGTGCATCAATTTTAAAGGGTAGCCTTACTCGGAGGAGTTCGATGTTTTCCCTAAGGGTTTTGTGGCCCCAAACTTCAAGATATTCGATGGGACTGGAAATCCCAGACAGCACATAGCACATTTTTGAGCCAGTTGTGGTAACACGAGGAATAACGAAGCTCTTCTCTGCCAACAGTTTGTGAGCAGCGTCTCAGGAATTGCTTTTGACTGGTACGCTGACCTACCTAATGGGTCAGTTAAAACATTTTGTGAGTTGGAAAAATTATTTGTGAAGAAATTTACCAAGGCACAACATCATGTGTCTATTGGAGAGCTCATGATGGAGAAGCAGACGCCCCGTGAAACCTTGGCAGACTATATTTTGAGGTGGAGAAACCTTAGCATGAAATGTGAACCTCAGCTACAGGAACATCAAGCGATTGAGATTTTACTCAAAAACATTCATGGGCTAGTAGCTTTCATGCTTAAGTGACTCACCATCAAATCCTTCGAGAAGCTACTCAGCAAAGCCAACAGTCTTCAAGAATAAATGAAGCACATGGAGCCACATGAAAAGGCTAAGGTGGCCAGAGTGTTCGAAAAGAAATCAGGGGTGGTCGCAACTGTCGACAAAGGGAAGAAGCCTATAAAGATATATGCAGAAGATCATTGTCAGTCTTCATCACAGTAATCTCAGAAACAGAGCAGTCAATCCAATCAACGCACGTCTTAGGAAGGATCACCTCGAACAACGAGTAAAAGAATATCTCGAAGGGGTGGATAAGAAGAATGAACCAAATTATTGCCCGTACCACCGGTTGCTTGGACACACTATAGACAAGTGTTTTGTCTTTAAAGACTGGCTCGAGAAGAACCTCAAGGAAGAGAATATAACAATCCCGAAGGATTATTTGAGAGAACGTGACACACTATAGACAAGTGTTTCGTCTTTAAGGACTGGCTCGAGAAGAACCTCAAGGAAGAGAACATAACAATACCGAAGGAGTATAAGAGAGAACTTGAAAAACGTTCCATAAACATGATTTCAGCCGAGCCAATCTCCCCAATTGATCCGTACGTTGGAATAGATGGATGGAGTACAACTTGGGATGAACTCAAGAGGGTCCTTAATCACATACAGGATTCATCAAAAAAAGCTTCTACAAACACTGAAGAAGGATGAAATGAGGTATGGAGCAGATCGTCCAAGAAGATACTGAACAAGATACAGTCTGTATCAAAACAAGCCTCCATTCAGAGTCCGCAGCACACCGAGCCCGAGGTGAAGATTTCACCAGAAGATTCGTCATCGTCAAGGACAAAGTGAAAAAAGAAGAGCATCATTACCAAGATTGATAACACGGGGGGTAGGATAGGAGTTGCCTCTACTAGACTGGTTGTCTCAGATTTGGGGAAGAAAATCCTCGAACCCTTGACTTTGTATGATTATCTTTGTGTCCCTCCGGGGTCTTATGAATATAATGATTGTGATTTTGGCTACATTTTGACTGTTTTTTGTGATAACGTAACTGATTATGACCGATCTAGCTGCGATCTCGATCCCCAAAAAGATCGTCAAATTGTACTAGAGTCTGATGAGCTTGTTGTCAAGTCCAAAGAAGACATCAATGATATCGCTTACGACAGCACCGATGACGAAGATCGAACTTTCGAGCGTCATGGTACACTGCTTGCCATCAACTTAGATCTTTCCAACGAAGAGGAAGAGACACCGAAAGATTCAATAATAATATCTCAAGAAGAAGAAATCATAGAAGTTAACTTAAGGAGAGGAAAAGTGTTACCACCAAGAATAGCTCCAACAGATAAAGGAAAACAAATAATGACTCGAGAAGAGATACCCTCACCTCCGCTAGTGGAAGAACCACATTATCAAGATAAAATTGGAGGATCATGCAAAGTAGACTACAACGTGCTAGCTCATCTTAGGAAGTTGCCTGCTCGACTAAGCATCTACGACGC
>NW_018229970.1:174329-175498 GCF_001263595.1 Phalaenopsis equestris | reverse complement strand
AAAGGAGATGAGAGAATCTTTGGTTACAGCTTTGCTTGATCCAGAAATTTGCTTAGCTCAGTTGGCTAGCACATCCTAGATGAAGTTTTCTCGTTGAGAGAACAGTCATGGGTAACCATCATAGATGAAGACTTGCTGCTCGGTACCACCGACCATAACTGTCCACTTTACATCTCCGTTAACATCGGCAGATTTGTGTTGTCCAGAGTTTTAGTAGATCCTGGAGCATCTCTTTACTTGATGAGCCTACAAACATTGGCCGATTTGGATATTGAAGCTCAAGAGCTTACGGCCGATAAGATGATATTTAGAGGATTCAACCAAAAGGGAGAAAGAACCCTCGGATCAACTACATTACTTATGAAGGTTGGAGAACTCATAACAACCGTTAAATTTCATATCATCGATGCCGAGACCTCTTTTAACGCTCTGTTGGGTTGATCATGGATTCATGAGCACAATATGGTTCCATCATCCCTACACCAGTGCATCAAATACTGCAAAGATGGTCAAGAGAATTGCATCAAGGGAGACCTACAACCATTTTCAGTGCATGAAGTTGGTATCCATGAAGATGCTGCCTACTATGCACCTCCAAAGAAGACTGTCTTCCCGCGTGAGATTTTGACAAATAGAAATGAAGATTCAAAGGAATCACCAAGACGAGGCCATACAACTCCGCTTCAAAAAAAACCCTTCTCCCCCCCCCTTACAATGAGTTGGTGGAGGTTCTCCTAGTTCACGCACCCGAGGTTGAGGCTGGGGACACGGATGAGGAAAGATCAATTTAATTGTTGAACGGACTAGGCCAACCATCAACATTGGTGATGAAGATAGTTATGAAGATGAAATAATGATGACAAAGCAGAAGAGACCTCAGTACGAGATATCTCTCGAAGATACAGAGAAGAATGAATATGAAACAATGTATGATCAGATAAATCACTATGTGAATATTATGACCCTTACTCCGATTCTCCAATAAAAGGTCAAGAGCTTAGAGGTCAAGGATGTTCGTAGTGTTGGTTCAAAACCGATCAAATTTTATCATGTTTCTACCTCTACTGAGCTTGAAAAATATGTAAATTTGGATGTTGATTCTAATGAATTAATGGAATTGCCTTTTGGTTACTTCTCGCCTTGTGTTCAAAAGTTAATTCAATAGGGAC
>NW_018229970.1:165395-173769 GCF_001263595.1 Phalaenopsis equestris | reverse complement strand
CATGGAGCTATGATGAAATGTCAGGACTGTCAGCAGAGGTTGCAGTCCATAAACTTGGGGTGGACAAGAATATAACCCTAGTAAAACAGGCTCCCAAGAGAATGCGCCTCGAAATAGAACAACAAGTCATCGCCGAAGTGAAAAAGTTGATAGACGCCAACTTTGTTATAGAAGAGTAGTACCCCACGTGGTTAGCCAATATTGTACCTGTTAAGAAGAAAAATTGACAGATCCGCGTTTGTGTTGATTTTAGAGATTTGAACAAGGCATGTCCAAAAGATGAGTTTCCACTAACTATACCAGAGATGATGGTGGATATTGCTTCAACACATGAGATTTTCTCCTTCATGGACGAATCATTGGGATACAACCAAATTAAGAAGGCTTCCGAGGATGTAGCACTTATAGCTTTCAGAACGCCGATTGGAATTTTTCGCTACACAGTGATGTTGTTCGACCTAAAGAATTCCGGAGCAACATATCAATGTGCAATGACGAAGATTTTTTACGACATCATTTACAATCAAGTAGAATGCTACGTGGATGATCTGGTTATCAAAAGTAAATGGAAAATAGACCATTTGTACGATTTGAGGATTGTGTTTGAATGGTTATGATGATATGACCTTAAAATGAATCCCTTAAAGTGCGCCTTTGGCATTACCTCTAAGAAATTTTTAGGATTTGTTGTCCGTCATCGGGGAATCGAGATCGACCCGGATAAGATTAAAGCTATCTTGGAAATGCCTCCCCTTAAAACCTTGAAACAGCTACGTTCCTTTCAGGGGAAGTTGGAATATCTGAGATGCTTTATTTATAATCTCTCAAGTAGGTGTCAGTCTTTCTCTGCATTAATTAAAATGGACGCCAAATTTATTTGGGAAGATAAATGCCAGTGGGCCTTTGAGGACGTTAAACAATATTTAATGACACCTCTTGTTTTGGAAGCCCCTATCCCGTGGAGGCCTTTGATACTTTATACTGCGGCTTTAGATTACTCACTCGGAGCTTTACTAGCCCAAGTTAACAATGAGGGCAAAGAAAATGCACTATATTACCTGAGTCGTCGTCTAATACTAGTCTTATACCGATGGAGATAAGGTATCCACCTATTGAGAAGCATCATCTAGCGTTAATTTTTGCCTCCCAAAAGCTTAGACATTACATGCTTTCTCATAAGATTACCCTAATTTTGAAAGTTAATCCATTGCAATATCTGATGACCAACACTCTCCGGACGTTTAGCAAGATGGTAAATGATCATATTGCAATTTGATATAACTTTTGTTCCCTTCTGCACTATCAAGGGATAGATTTTAGCTGATTTTCTCGCTGCACACCCACTGCCAGCTGGGTCCTCTCTCAACAACAAGTTACTAGACGAGCAAATACTACTAATGGAATTTTCTAGTGCACAGCGCTGGGAAATGTACTTCGATGGTGCTTCGTCGGTCAGGAAAGATAAGGGATCAGGCACAGTTATACCAGGCAAGGCAAGGATCGGTTTGATCTTTGGTACGCCAGATAAGGGTATGATGAGGTTCTGATACCACCTGACAGAGCCGTGCACTAACAATAAAGCAGAATATGAACCTTTAATCACAGGATTGGAATTGGCAATCTGAATGGATATAACAAACATTGCCATTTATGCTGACTCTCAACTTGTCATCCAGTTGGTCGCCGGACAATACAGAATTCTGAAACCAAGATTAGCATAGTACCATCAGTACACAATGAAGCTCCTGAAGTAGATTCCTAAGGTGACTTTCTACTGGACCATGCCAACGATCTAGCAAAACTTATTAAGGAAATGGCATGTCCCCCATAGGATTTCATTGAAATCATAGTGCAAGGAAGACTGGTCTTGTCTCAGATCGACCTCAAAACTCTACACAAGCTCGAAAAAGAAGAAGCAATAAATACAGTTGCAGACATCAATGAAGATTGGTGCAAGCCATTAATAAAATATTTGTATACTGGAAAGCTGCCAGAAGGCAAGTCTGAAGCACATCATATTACAAGAAGGGCCATCTCTTAAGCCCTAGTGGGAAACGTTATGTACAGAAGATCATTCGAACAGATGTGGCTACGGTGTTTGAGCAGAGCCGAAGCACAAAAAATTTTCAAAGAGGTAAATGCCAGATTGTGTGGCGCTCACCAGTCAAGGCTGAAAATAAAAATGAAGATCAAAAGACTCAGATATTATTGGCCAGCAATGATTTCCGATTGCATGGATACAGCTAGAAGATGTCACTAATGCCAAGTGCATGGGGTGGTCTCACACCAGCCTCCGAATGTGCTACACCCAACTGTTGTCTCGTGGTCATTCGAGTATTAGGGCGCGGACGTAATAGATCCAATAGACCCTCCATATTCTAAAAGACACAGGTTCATACTTCCGCTACAGATGACTTCTCCAAATGGGCAGAGGCAGTACCGTTACGTGAGGTTACGACACAACAAGTCCTTCAATTTTTCAAAAGCAAGCCAAATTGTCTGTTTGGAGTACCGCGAAGAATAATCTCTAACAATGGGACAGCTTTCAAAAGTACAAAGATCAACAATTTTTTCAGAAGATATGGGATAGATTGGAGATACTCTACAATTCACTATACTAAAGCAAATGGTCTGGCTGAAGCTTTCAACAAGACACTGGTACAGATTTTGAAGAAAACACTGGATGAAAACAAGAGGGATTGGAATAAAAAATTGTTAGAAGCCTTGTGGGCCTACCAGGTGACTTTTAGGACTCCCACTCAGTGCACAGCTTATATGCTCATGTACGAGACCGAGGTCGTGCTGACCGAGGTCGTGCTAGAGACCGAGGTCGTGCTACTGCTAGAAATTCAGACACCATCTCTCAGAGTCGCTGTTGCCAACCAACTCACAACGGAAGAAAGCGCAAAAATTAGACTTGAAGAACTGGAGAGTCTCATGGGAAACTGACTGGAATCACAACACGGGAAAATGACTGGAATACTGGAATCACAACAATATTTGGAGCTCTACCAGGCAAAGATGGTACAAGCCCATGACAAATTGGTCCGCCCAAGGACATTCAAAATTGGTGACCTCGTACTTGTGCTCAAAAGGCATATTCTTGCTCACCGCAAAATAGGTGGGAAATTTGAGCCAACTTGGGAGGGACCATTTATCATTGAGATGGTCTATACAGAAGAAGCCTACCAGTTAGTGGACTTCCAGAGAGAAAGACCCATGATACCGATAAATGCAAGATACTTGAAAACATATTACGCAACCTGATGCTGCTTAATGCCGCTTACCTCTGCTTGCCTCTGCTTGCGTTGAAAACTTTGAAAGTTTGATTGTTTTAGGGTTATCCATGTGGCCAAATGTCTATGATCGGGTCCAAACTTTGTAATTAACCTCAATATAATGAAAATTTTGAGAAGATTTTTGAACTTCACACGTTCTCTTTTCTACTTTTGAATTTAAATACCCTATTAAATAAATAAAAAAACTCACACATCAAATGAATAATTCTCTTCACCAAAACAAACTAAAATTTACTTTAATAAATACTTTGTTTTGTTCTTGTTCATGACAAGCTTCGGCCTACTGACGTTTTTCCTGTCGTCTGCAGAAAAATGTCACGGTAGAGGCTGATCTTTGCCTTCCAGGATGGCTTGAACCTCGCACTGAATGAGGAGATGACACCGCAAGGAGGTGTCATAGATTTCAACGTGGATTTCAACCAAGTTGATGTGGACTATGAGGGTCCTCTAATGGACATAGTCAGCAGCAAAGAAAAGGAGGGACTGCCTTCACTATTGAGGGTAACCACTCAAGACAATGTTTCACGCAAAGGTAAAAACGTGATAGCAAAACGAGATCTAATGGAGGGGCCCAGCCGTCTGCCCTGCATGGTAGCTACTCCAGCAAGGGACCCGATAGCCGCCCGTAATGAACGACTACTGAATTCTCTGCTCCGCAGGACGAACGAAGCGCAGAAATGCCAGCCAAAAGAAACAAAGTGCCTTTCTGCGACAGGAACGCAAATGCAAGAGAGACATGAATAGTTTTCTTACCACCATTCCTGAGGGGCATATTTATGACCCTGACCTGAGAGAAACTTCTGTCAGCCTGCCCACTACAGATGAAGAGTCAGGATTTGTGATAGAATCAGATGTGCTCCCAATTCCAGATATCTTATGCAGGGGTTGCCCAACATGCAACGTTGAGGTGCCAATCAAGACATCAGTCACGGGCACATTTGTAGAATGCCCGGATTGCAACATTTTGCATCTACAGCATTTCAGTACTTTAGAAGAGTACACTTCAAGCACCAACAAGTCTCAGACTCTAGACTTCACGATAAATGAACCATATGTCCCACAGAGGATGGATCAGCATGCACCATGGAGCCCAAGATCATACATCCCACTAGAGGTTGAATCTCATATTTCGGATCAACGAACACCAGTTTGGATTCCTGTCGAGGCCCGAAGGAAGGAACGCCCTCGACAGCTGCCAACCCCTGGTATGGTAGAATACTACAAGATAAGCAGAGTAAATAAAAGAGTATTCGAGCTCTATGAAGAAGTTCAGGGAAAGTTTGCCAACCTATTGGAAGGCCTGGAGTTATATACCAAGGTTTTCTCTGAAACTGATGAAAGAAAAAGAAGCATTCTGATCTTTGATTTAAGAGATAGAGGTCGAGCAGGCCTTCTCATGGAGAGGACACCTTCTCATGGAGAGCCTTCTCATGGAGAGGACATATTCCAAGCTGAAGAAATGGATGAGGGGAAAGGGAAGAATCACCATCTAATGCGGCTGTCGCTACAATATTACTAACGAAAGACAGGGGAATCCACCTGGGATCCTCATATACGACCAAGTGGATCCACCAAGTGGATTTGTTACCACTGATGATAAAATGGATGATCAGTCGAATGGTCAAGTGGAATATTCTACCCGCTACTTGCATTCCAAACAATTGCATCATTAACATTTATGAAGAAGGTGACTGCATTCCCCCACAAATCGACCACCATGATTTTGTGAGGCCTTTCTGCACAGTCTCGTTCATGAGTAAAAGCAATTTTCTATTCAGAAAAGAAATCGATATAGTCAGCCCTGGCGAATTCAGAGGAGCTGTGGAGATTCCTCTTCCATGTGGGTTCAGTACTTGTTCTCAAGGGCAACAGTGCAGACGTTGCCAAGCACTGCATTCCAGGAGTGTGACACCGTAGGGTGTCTGTAACATTCCACAGAATGGACAACAGTAAAATACTGTATGGATTCCAGCAGGACCCAGAATTGGATGAGTTATTTCCATACGAGCTGTGAGAAGGTTGTACCTCTAAGTACATGCAAAGGGAACTCTTATCCTGGAGCATGACTTAGAAGGTCTGCTTGATCAGGAGCTCAATATATCAGGCACAGAGGGTTCACTTACTTTCTTTTAACAAGCATGACATGTATCTGATGTATGCAGTCTACAGTCTATTCATATCATGAGCTGATTCTCAATGTATTTCAGCATGGATTACATGATGTACCTTTTGAGGCATTAGCCTATGTCTGATTTATGGTATCCCTTTTTGGGGCAAATTAATGAAAATTTCTCTCAAATTGTGCCTTTTTGTTAGTTTCCTTTTTGTCTGATGGATGAAAACCATGAACCATGCGATGGTTCAGAATTTCAATGAATAAAGAAAGAAATAACAAATCTTCAACAATAACCCTAAATACAAATGAAAAATAATCACAAATGAGTGAATAACAAAACAAATTTCTTTTAAAAATCAACCAATTAAAATTAAAACTTTAAGAACACATTTTTGAAAAATTAAATGTGATGAAAACAACAAGAAAATGAAATAAACTTGCCGAGTGGATGCTTCCATTTTCAGGATTTCCTACTCTTTGTGCGCGCAGCACAACCATCGTTATCTACCTTAATTCTCCTCACATCCCCGCAGAATTTTGCATTCTGCACAAAACTCCACAAAGCTCTACAAATCTTTTTCAACAAAATCAACCTTTCCACATGACACACTTTTGCAAATTCAACACCACAAATCTTTTTCAACAAAATCAACCTGCCGAGTGGATTCACATCTTCAAATTAGTACCTAAATAGTACCTAAATCATTTCGAGGTCGATACCTAAATTTTAACTCTCTTCGGGAATTGATACCTACATTTCAATTCTCTCTCTCCGGGAATTGATACCTACATTTCAATTCTCTCATCTTTGGAATTGATACCTACATTTCAATTCTCTCATCTCCAGGAATTGATACCTACATTTCAATTCTCTCATCTTTGAATTGATATTTACATTTCAATTATCACATTTAGAGGTCGATACCAAAATTTTGACTCTCTCCGGGAATTGATAACTATATTTCAATTCTCTTATCTCCGAGAATTGATACCTACATTTCAGTTCTTTCATCTTCGAATTGATATTTACATTTCAATTCTCACATTTCAAGGTTGATACCTAAATTTTGACTCTCTCTTGGAATTGATACCTACATTTCAATTCTCATTCCCGAATCAGTCATACACTTCTGATTCATTACATTCGAGGTCGGTCCTTACATTCCGACATTCTCTTTTGAGAATTGATATACATTTTAATTCTCATTCCTACATTTCTGATTCATTACATTCGAGGTCGGTCCTTACAATCTGACACTCTCTCTTAAGAATTAATCTACATTTCAATTCTCATTCATGAATCAGTCCTACACTTCTGATTCATTACATTCAAGGTCGGTCCTTACATTCCGACACTCCCTTTTGAGAATTGACCTACATTTCAATTCTCATTCTCGAATCAGTCCTACACTTCTGATTCATGTCCTTACATTCCGACCCTTACATTCCGACATTCTCTTTTGAGAATTCATATACATTTCAATTCTTATTCCTACATTTTTGATTCATTACATTCGAGGTCAGTCCTTACATTCCGACATTCTCTTTTGAGAATTGACCTACATTTTAATTCTCATTTCCAAATCAGTCTTAAATTTTTTATTCATTACATTCGAGGTCGGTCCTTACATTCTGGCTCTATCTCTCTATCTTTTTAGATTGATATTTGAAATTCAATTCCCATTTCGGGGTCGACACTTACATTCTGACTCCCATCCTTTGGAAATCTTAAAAATTTCATAACTCGAAGTCCACTCTCCAATCCCCAGCGAGAGTCCCTACTTCTCGAATTGATAAAACACACACCTGCTAATTCCCCGACAAAAAAAATCACACACACGACCCTACACATATTTTTGGGTCTACTGACTTAGAGGTTGTACTGGTTTTTGTTGATCTCATCGGTCAACGCCAATACGCGTGGTGTGCTTGCCCAACACACCACACCTATTGGGGGTCCATTTGTTAACCTCACTTTTGGTTGAGGTTTAGTTTTTTTCCCTTCTAGTAGCCTAAGGTCTAGCCATAGGATTTTCCTATTGACTATTCTTAGAAAACTAGACATGGAACCCTTTCCACTAGAAATTCCAAACTCTTCTCTACTCAACTTGAAGTTCCACATGTTGATCATATCCTCTAACACTTAGTAGGCAGGGTCACTATGGGGGAAACTCAAGATGAGTCAACCTTAGGACTGCTGGACCTTAAGGTTAACTTTGGGTGTTGTTCTGGAGCTAAGGCACTCACTACACGCATATACACCCACATTCACTCACAACCCTAAACTCAAATTTCTAGCCTAGATCCCTTGACCTTAAAATTCCAAAAATTCCCAAAAAATCCCAATAAATCCTAAATATTCTCAATTTTATTTCTCTCAACTACCACATGATACAATTTGGCCAATTTAACCATATTTATCCAAAACCCTCAAATTTGCCTTTAAGGGCCCAAATTCCCCAAATTCAATTCAAATGTCCATCAATTTGACCTCAATTGACCTCAATTTAAATCATAAACTCAAACTCACCTTTTATATGACCAAACTAAACCAAATACAAGCCCAATTGGTCCATGATTTGAGCCCAATTTTGATTTGGGTTTGATTTGGGTCAAAAAGGTCAAAGCCCCAATTTTGACCCTATGACCTAATCTCACCAAAGTGGACTCATAGCCTAGTCAATTGGCCTCAATTAATGTTAAAAAATTTTATAAAATTTTTGCACATCAAAATCAACCATAAATTAACTTTGGTGAAGCCTCATACCCATTTGATTTTGGCCTAAATCCAAAATTCCCAAATTTAGCCCCAAATTAGCTAAGCCCCTAAACTTCACCCAATTGATATCCTTAACCTCCAAATTGGCGTCCAATTAATGTTGAAAACTCTTCATGAGGTCCCTATTGACCATTTACAACAATCAATTTGGACTTAGCCCAAGGCTAACCAAAGCTAGAC
>NW_018229970.1:164176-165342 GCF_001263595.1 Phalaenopsis equestris | reverse complement strand
ATGATCAAATTGATTAAAGTTCAAAATTCCCTCAAATTGACCCTTCAATTGAGCTCAAAACCACTTCCATTTTTCACCAAAGTTGTTCCTTATGATCATATACACCAAATGAAATATTTATTTTAGCTCTAACCACCCTAAAGTCACCAAATTAACTCCACCCCAGCCATTAGCTGGACTTAATGACCAGTCCAAACACCATGAAACCACCTAAATCAAGCCATGGACCAAAGGTTCCCCAAATTAAGGGATATTATTTATAAAAAAGCACATACTTAAGATATCTTTGCAAAATCAAAGCACATTTGCATTAACACATTTGCATTAAATTTGTAAGTTAAATTTGTAAGGGATTCTTCTAGGTTCCCTGAGCTCCTAGCCACCTCCCTCTGGCCGGGTGGCCAACCTAGTGGCCGAAAAAGCTCAAAACTCAAAGCCATCCCTATGGCACCTCACCCAAATCAAACCTAGAGTCCAGCTCATCCAAATCAAATTAAAGAGCTCCTCAACCCTCAACTTAAGCACCACAATGCATCCAAACTTGTGCCCTGAGAGCCACCCCATGGCCATTTTTATAAAAACTCACCTTTCATGGCCATGGGAGGTGTATTGAAATTTTTTTAGAGAGGCCTCTCCAAACTTCACACAGAGCTTCCCTAAGATCCCCTCAGTACATTCCAACCATTTTCCCTCACCGATTCCCATTGTCTGAGCTCAATTTTGAGCTTGAAACCTTGTCGGAAACCAGGACAAAACCCAACACACCTCCACAGTCCACCAAACTCTAATTAACTTCACCCACACCTTTACGACAGTGAAAGAAGCCAAAACACCATAAAATCCCCCTCCCACAGGGCCTCTACCATAGCTCTAGATCAATGCCCAAATTCAGCCGTGATTGAATTCCTACTTAGGCCTTACACCAAGACCAGGTACTCAATCACTAGCCTCCTTGGACCCCAACAAATGTGTCGAACCCCTCTGATAGAAGCTTCACTTCTTTGAGCAAAGGTATAAGACCTCACCTCATCCCGAGCCTATTTTGATTCTCCATTTAATTGGGCTTAATTTAATTGCATTATTATCGTATGGATATGTTTGTCTCACTTAGATGAGTCCATAGGATCAAACCCAAGGTGATTTGGTTGAGTCTAGGCTGAGATCTT
>NW_018229970.1:156876-164134 GCF_001263595.1 Phalaenopsis equestris | reverse complement strand
TGGGTGGGGAGCCGTTCGATCGAGTTTGTATCAAACAGACGAAGGAGATCGAGCCGGACAGCACGTCGGGACATAAACTGCGGGCTGAGTCAGCAGCTACGTGGACGGCATCGCCCAACCAGAGCGTGCCATGCATGCCTTCGGAGCTGCCTAGGATCTAGTCAGCACGCGCGGTTTAAATAGTTAAATAGTACTTTTTCCTATTTAT
Source organism: Phalaenopsis equestris (assembly GCF_001263595.1). Taxonomy (NCBI): domain Eukaryota; kingdom Viridiplantae; phylum Streptophyta; class Magnoliopsida; order Asparagales; family Orchidaceae; genus Phalaenopsis; species Phalaenopsis equestris. Next base: position 163,926 of record NW_018229970.1, on the reverse strand, counting down.
TTAAATACCCCTAACTTAGAAAATTCATAACTTTCTGTAGAAAAATCATAAAAATAAAATAAAAACACCTTCTTACTCAGTGAATAGTGGAGAATAATGTGAAAAAAATTTCAAGTCCATTTAATGCATAAAATATGTTTAACTAATTAAACACTGTTTGGGATCATTTACTTCTCCATGCATATTGATACATCACCTTGACTTGAAATTTTGGCATGTTGTAGCCTCTGTCAAGGGAAATATTCTATGATTTTTCCAAATTGAAAGAAGAGAAATATTCTATGATTTTTCCAAATTCAAAGAAGATTCCTATACAGAGATCCATATTTTTCAATTTATTCTACATTATTTCTTTAAAATAATCATGGAAATTAGCATATTGATTAGAAAATCTTAAAAAAAATTTTGAAGATCCACCATGACTACAGAAATCTTTGAAAATAATTTCATGGGTCAACTCATTTAAAATACCCTTAAATTACCTTAAATTTTACAAACACTAAATCACTAAAATAAACAGCCATTAAAGATATGTATGCTAGAGCTGTTTCTATTTAAATGACTTGATTTTTGATCAACATTGTGACTTATGATCCAGAGAACTCATCATAAAAGTTTCAAAATATTTTGAGTTCATTTATATTTTGAGTTCATTTAATGTTTGAGTTCATTTAATGACTTAAATTGATTTTCAAAGATAAATGTCACTTTTGACATTTAAATGATTTTTAAAAAAATCAAAATAAAACTTAAAAAATTATAATACTTAATTTTTTGAGTTCTCTGTGATCATGGATATTTTATAGAAGTAAAATTATATTTAAAATAAAAACTTGATTTTTAGCCTATATTAAATATTTAAATAAGTAAAAATTCATAAAAAAAAAAAAACTAGAAGCCCTTATAGTATTTTCATTAAGGTAAAAATCTGACAAATTATTCTTCGTGTCAGTCATTTTCTATTACAAATTATCACATTCTTAATTTTGAAAAAGATAACTATGTAGTTTGTGATAAAAATGAGATGTTCAACAAGTGATACTCATTTTTACATTGTGTTGTTTCCGTTTGTTTTTCTCTCTTTTAGTTTTGAAGTTGTCTTCAGCTTGTCGATCGTCGTATACTTCCCTTTCTCAAATAAGTCTCTCTTCTGGGCCATGTAAATGACCGAGAAGAGAGGAACCGAAAAAGACAGACATACGCAATGCGACAAATAAGAGAAAACATAACACATTGAGAGTTTACGTGTGGTACTCCTCGCAAGGATAAGCCAAACATGTCTGTCTAAACAAGATTGGGCAAAGGCAACTTGGACTGATATCCGCGAAAGAATACCTACATAGACTACTCATAATTAAATATTCAGGTACATGTGTCTGTTCTGAGGTCAGGAGCACTCCCAAGAGGATGCATCCCATTTGGTTAATTACATCTTTGAGGCACCCAAAAATACTCTCGATAAAAGAAGTTTCGTTTATATTATCATGAAACTAGACCAATAGGTACTCAAAGGAAGGTTATTCCGTGTGAGAAAATTCCATCGAGCAGAGAGTAAGTCTCTCACATCCTGATGGGTAGCGGCTCATCGACATACGGAGCCAATGGAATAACCATAAATAATCTCGATAGGGATATCCAAACACGTCAAAGTATGTCCGGGCCATAAGGGCAGAGAAAAAATCATCGTATCCCAAACGAGTGACAACTCATCGGCATCAGACCGTCAAAATGATATCAACGAAGTCAAGGAGCGACAGAGCTCAATGGGGCTCAACAATGAGAAGGTAGAGTGATCCTAAAAAGATAGAGGTGACTGGATTGGGGTACCACGGACCCGTCACACACAGCTACTAAAATCCTAAGTCTACCCGGTCGTGAGGTAGTCGACCCAACATGTCCTAAGATCCTTGGTCAGCAATCCGGGAATTATGTCATCCACAGGATACTTGGTAGCACTAAGGTCAAAGAAATGAGACACTATCCTATGACTTTCAACAAGAGCTCCAAGAGGTGGGACTTATACCTGTTGAAGTGGCAAGGATGCCTCAAGAAAGAAGAGAGAGATAGCTTCAACTACAAAGCTAGAAACACTCCGAACAAAAAGACTTACACCCCATCTGGATCGGGGACTGTTCTAACACTCTAGGCACACTAAACAACCACCTATATAGAAATAGGTATGTTAGGTCAGTCGGGTTGGACAAACACAGGGGCTTCTCCTCGGGACATGTAAATGTGAATGCAATTATCTAAAGCAGTCCTCAATTATTGTGGAGGCCCAATTATATGGCTTGGGTGATATCCATGCTATGCAATCCATTTAAAATTTGACCCAAAGGCCATACAAAAAATAAAAGTGCAATTTTTAAAATCTTGAATCTTTTAATCATAAAAAAATATTTATCTTGAATGTTTTATTAGGATTTTTATGTAGAAAAATTAGGAATTGAAGTCATGGTGAGCCTATATTGCATCGTGAAATCTCATATCACAAAAAGAAATAGGGAAGATATGCAGACATGCAGGCATATATGCATGCAATGAAGCAGAAAACTAAGTTAAATCAAAATAATAAGAAAAGTTGTTGGCAACATATCCCAAAAAAGGAAAATACGACTGGACTTTGCATATACATGCCCAGACCAAATTATATACATCAATATAAAAATGCAGAATTAAGATACGGGGCACGAGCATCAGCTCATGATCCCCTCCACGTGGTTCCCACGCCAAATGCCTCGGAACCCATGCCCATATATTATTTCTCTTATAGGACTCTCCTAGACTCTAAAAGTACATAATAAAAGAAAAGACTCAATCCGCATGAAAAATAAATGTTAGCGGGAAAACTTACATATGTATAATGTATAATGAGACATGTCTTATAAGTGGGGGAGCTAAATAGTACATGCAAGAAAATTTTTAGAAATCATAACTTGCTCCCCCTATAGCGGTACGTGTGTGCGCACATAGAGGCATGAATCTCTACAGAAAAGTGCCCTAACACACTATCATACATAAGAAGCAAGCAGTCACACCACAAGAAGAATGTAAAAAGAGAGATGTCTGGCTCGGGCAATCAATCTAGTAAAGAAAAATAGCTAGAAATCAAAAATACTACCTAACAACCTAAGTCATAGCTTAGCACACCATCTAACAAAAAATATCTTAACCTAGTGCATAAGTGAAAGGGGTAAGTCTCCGGCTACCGCATGACTTTGAAGGGGTCGCCATGCCAGCCCCGTCCTAAATATCAAAGGGATCTAAAACATGTCACAGACAAAGGGTGACATTTTAAAATAAGTGGCCTCACATATGACCTAGCTTATATTGTTTTAAAAGTTGGTGGATAATACTAAGTAGTAAAAATATCCATTTTATATAGTAGTAGACCTACAATGCGGGTCTGTGATGCACCTTAGAGCCCTTGGATTCTTAGCACAGTCATACTTGTGTCAATCCCGATGACTTAACTCACATTGCTCATCGGGATCAACCCAACAAGCAATGCTCATTAAGGCATCGCGACCAACACGGGGTCACTCTCCTAACGAGCAAGATAATTGATCCTGACTGTTCTTATGCAACAATATAACAATGTATGTCTACTTTGCAACAACACCAAAAACCTAATCCTGAAGAAAATAAGAATTCTACTTTTTTAATATATATATATATATATATATTTATATATATATAGTAGGATACTACGCAAGTATTATTAAATAATATAAAACTTTTTTATTAAGCTCCAAATATCGAACTCACACGGATTGTTCACAATATGCACTATTAAGTAACAAACTTCTATTTTAAAAAGACAATTACCTAAACTAAAAATATTATCACAATAATTAAAGTTCAATTTTTTTGGTATTTTTGATATTTTGATAAAACAATAACAAATTCTAAAGATAACTTGAGTTTTTGTAAGATAAGACGCACTAAATATGAAATATTTTTTTTTTATCATGTATCAGTAACAAGTATAGAAATTATGTTGTGGAAGTATGCAAAATTATGTTGCGTCAAATAGAAGCAATATTATTCTTTACCCTTACTAGAGATGTTATAAAGAACATTAGTTAATTTAAAGTTTGAATAGTTCTGAAGACCGGCTAGGCAGGGAAAATACCAACTCTCACTCTAGAGTTTCCTCGATTCCTTCAACCTGGGGGCTAACATCTTGTATCAAAACTTAGAACAATAAACTAAGTTGGGGGCTTTAACCTGTCACATTCAAGTCCTCTAACTCTATACCCTTCAAAGAATGTTTCCCTATTTACTTTGCACTCAATCATATGAACTACATTCTCATTCATACAACCTCATGTGATTTTTTCTAATAGTTGATCGATACAATACCATCCCGGTTCTTACATGTTCTCACAACAAATTTTAATATCTCGATTGGCCAAATCAAGAAGTAAATGAAGTATATGGATTTAAATCATCACAACTTCTTCCAACATTACAACTTCTTCCAACATCAAAGATCAATACTCTCCACAACTTCCATCCAATATTTTAATTACTTATCATTTTAAGGAAAAAGATAAAGAAAACTACTCCAAATTCATGGAGAAAACAAAACCACACTTCAGTTTAAAAGCAGAAATCATTGTCAAACTAATTAAAACCAAATGTAGTAACAAAAAGATAAAAACTTTTTTCAAATCCTCCACCAAATTCTTGAAGTTCTGTTAAATCTCTTCTCTTTTTACAACACTCTTAACTCTCTAAAACTAGAAACTAAAACTAAAATAAAAGTAGATATTGGTGTCTTACAGCCTCTTTCAGAATCATAACAAAGAAGAATCTAAAAGAAACACTTAAAGAGACTAGAAGCAACCCTTGAGGAGATTAGAAGCAGCACACCACAAAAGTCTGAAGCCTCTCTTTTTATAGTTTTCGAAGAGGTGTCTTGGTATTTCTTCAAATGTGTCTAAATTTGATATATTCTCTAAAGGATGCCTCCTTTCACAAGTCTTTTAATCATATTTTTGTTTCTAGTGGTCATAACCACCCTCTTTAGCCAATATGTGCCTCAAATGTCTCTTCAAAATTTTTTAAAATGAATTAACCCATCAAGTAACTGTCACTGGCGCTTAAGCGCGGGGCCTCTGGAGCTTAAGCGCGACCTTCTCTTTTTCACAGGCGCTTAAGCGCCAGATCTGGCGCCTAGACGTCAAAATACATTACGTCAAAATACTTTTGCACCATTTTTGCATTTTTGCCATATTTGATCACATTTTTCACTCCTTTTGCCATTTTCCACCTTTTTAGTTGTACCTGAAGAAAAAACGCACAAATACCTTCCATTAAAGCACAATATCTCAAAAATAAGTATAAAAATGTGTATAAAAACATTATATATTTTAGGTGTATCAACAACCATCGAGGCAAATGAGCAAGCACACAAACATGCAAAAGGCCCACACTATGATTGTTCGATCGAGGTATGAAACAACCACAATGCCCAAAATTGCAAACACACATTATGCAAGTGAATGCAATGATTTCATATGCAACATGCAGAAAGTGCACAAAGGTGGTGAAGGTCAGCGTGACATGAAATCAATGACTTAGAAAGTTGGGCATGCCGTGGAGGCAGGGGCTCGACAAATGGGTGTGTCGTAGAAACAGCAACCCTACAGGGTGGGCGTGCCGTGGAGGCAGGGGCCTGAAAGAGTGGGTGTGTCGTGGAGGCAGGAGCCCGAAGGATGGGTGTGTCACGGAGGCAGTGCCCGGAGATGGGTGTGTCATGGATACAGCTACTCGAACAAATGGTGTGTCATTGAGGCAGTGACCTAGAAAGGTGCAATACAAGCGAATGATGATGATCATGCAAGCTTACACATACAAATGCAACATGCAAGTAGGCAAGCATGCGATATGATGCAAAAGCATGCAAACATGCAAGTCATCAGTTAACTGACCCATGGCAGCAGGTTAGACCGAAGGAGCGAGTGAATTGACCTGAAGAAAATATGTTGTGATTTTCATACCTATTTTATACTGTTTTTGATGATATTGCACTTTAAAGAAAGGTATTTTTGATGTTTTATTGGTCATTGGAGCAAAAAGATGCAAAAAGGAATGAATTTGGAGGGAAAAGGGCCAAAATGTGCAGAATTGAACTAGGGCGCCAACGGCGCCATCGACCCCGCCGACGGCGAGATTTTCCCGAGACTCTTGAATTAATTCATTAAGAAGGTCTGTCGAAGGCGCCCTCGAGGCTGCCAACGGCGAGCTCGGCGGTTATGACCAATCAGGCTTTGGATAAGGACAAATTTCGAAGGAATGCTCAGGCAACTCTTGGAAAAGCTCATCCACAACTTTAAAAGAAGATTTTGGCTGAAAATTGAGAAGACTTTAGAGTTCCTGAATGTTAGAAAGGTTCCATTAGTGTTTGCTAGAGTGTAAAAATTGTGAGGAATTCTTTGAGAGATTATAAGAGTGGAGAGAAAGTGAGAGATTTCTTCCTCCTTGCTGTTTCGAAGAGGAATTTTGTGTGTTGTAAAGAAAGGAAGAGATTCAGATGAACTTCGAGGAGTTTTATCGGGGAGAAATTAGACATAAGTTTATTTATTTGTTGTAGTTTGTATGACTTTGATTTTATAAATTCCGAGTTTTTTTGTGTTTTCCCCATGAAATCTGAGTAGTTTTCTCTGTTTTTCTCCTTGTCTTGAGATTTGTGAAATGGTGATTTGAATTGGTGAAGCCATGAAAATGTTTAAGAAATTGTGATGATCTTTTCACATTGATCTTAATTTACTTTCAATCTGGCCAATTGATTTGATAAAATTTGTTGAGTTTTACAACTAAAGTGAAGATTACATCCAAGATTCAAGGAGGTGAAATCCCTTATAAGTTGGGTGCAAATAAATCGGAAAATAATATTATCGGGCGTAGAATTGGAGATTTTAGAGTGACAGACAAAAATCTTCAATTTGGTCCTATCGTTTGGGTGCTGAAGTGTAGATGTTAGCCCTCAGGTGAGGGGAACGTGGGAGCTCCGAAGTGAGAGTCGGTATCCTCCCAGCCTAG
>NW_018229970.1:145694-155294 GCF_001263595.1 Phalaenopsis equestris | reverse complement strand
ATGCTTAAAATGGGTCAAAAATCAAAAATCCACCAAATTGATTAACCAATTGACCTCAAAATGACTTTCACCCTTCATGAAAGTTGTTCCTCTAAAATCTGACAAATTATTCTTCGTGTAAGTCCATATCATGAAAATTAACGGGTGAGGGCTAATGTAGTGAATCACTTTAATTTTGTAGAAAAACCATTACCTCAAAATGACTTTCACCCTTCATGAAAATTAAGGGGTGAGGGCTAATGTAGTGCTTCACTATACATGAAGAAGAGGTAATGGTTTTTCTACAGGGCTCTGTGTTTGTTCATTTTCCTGTTGATCATTTTCCATTTCTTCCTTTTCTTCATCAACTTCAGTTTCTCTTTGGATCCTTGTTTCAACTTCTTTTCCACTTCGTAATTGAATAGCTTTCATTTGTTCTTTATTTTGATCTTTTCGATTAAGTTTCACAGTACTTGGAAGAATTCCAGAAGGTCTATTACTAAGCGTAATAGCAATATGTCCTAATTGATTTTTAATATTTCTAATAGCAGCCCTTTGATTTTGTATTTTAGTTCCCATATTCAACAGTTCTTCTTTCATCGTCAACTTCTTTTTCCTTAACTTGCTGATTAGGGTTAGAGTTAAATCTCGGAGAATAATAAGGTCAAAATATAGGATTTCCTTGATTGTTCAAATTTTTGGATGGATTCACCGAATTATTATAATTATTTTAACTAAAATTAGGGTTATTTTTCTAACCAGGGTTAAAATAGTTAGAATAGGGATTGTTATTTAAATTATTTATAGCATTTAAAGTTTCATAAGATGATTGAGTATCAATAATCTGTCTTAGTGAATTCTCTTCTAATACTGGGGGTACTTGAGAATAATTCATTCTCATTTGATCAATCTTTTTAGAAATAGCAGAAATTTGAAATGCCAAAACAGACATTACATCAAAATCATGAATACTAGCTACTCTCTTAGGATTTACCCTTTCACGGGGCCATTGAAAATTATTAGTAGCCTTTTCTTCAATTAAAGAATATGCTTCATCAAAAGTTTTGACATTAATGAACTACCCGCAGCAGCATCTATAATAGATCTCAGCGATCCTACTAATCCATTGTAAAATTTTTGATTTATTAACCAATCTGGTATAGCATGATGTGGACATTTCCTAAGTAGATCTTTAAATCTTTCTCAAGCTTTTCATAAGGCTTCATATATAAATTACCCTTCAAACTGACAAAAAGATGTAATATCATTTCTAAGCTTAGTGGTTTTCGAGGGTGGAAAATATTTAGCCAAGAATTTTTGTGATATTTCTTCCTAAGTTCGAATAGATCCAGGTGCTAACAAATTTAACCAAGCCTTGTCATCATCCCTTAATGAAAAAGGAAAAAGTCTAAGCCTAATAACAACATTAGATACTCTGTCATATTTAAATGTAGCACAAATTTCAAGAAAACTAGCAAGATGTAAGTTAGGATCTTCAGTAGGTGATCCTCCAAACTGATTTTTTTGTACCATTTGGATAATTGTAGGGTTTAAGCTCAAATGAATTAGCAACAACATCAATATTTTGAATAGTCAAGTGAAGTTTATCTGTTGTCGGATTTGCATAATCTTTTAATGGCCTTTGTCAATTTTCATTTATTGCATTATCTAAGTTATTTGCCATTTCTTGTAAATTTTTAATTTATCTTTATTTTTTTTTCAAATTTTTCTAATAGTACATTCTAATTCTGAATCGTCAGGTACTAAACCTTCAAATCAAATATTTCGCATAAACATATAAAGCAAGCAAAGTAAAACACTCTAAAAAATATTTCTATTTGGATTTTTTATTTTTAAATTTTATATTTTTTATATTTTTTAATAATAATAATTCTTTATGGTATATATATTATCTCTAAATTTTCTAATTTATCAAAACTATTTAATTCAACCATTACCTTCCCCGGCAACGGTGCCAAGAACTTGATCCCACTTTTTTGTTGCGATAGATTGTGTAAATTTTAGTTAATTATAATCAATTAATATTTGAATTCTACGCAAGTATACGTATCATTATCAAGTAGTAATGGACTTTTTATTTAAGCCCCAAGTATCGATCTTACGGGGAAGGCTTAAATTGGAAATGACAAATTTGCTAGGAAATTCACAGAAAGTCAGTTGGAATCACTGTCACTAATTTTAATTGTTGAGATGTTTAGTCCCTAAATCCGTGGCTAGGCTAGGAGGATACTGACTCCCACTTCCCTTCACCTGAAGGCTAACTCTCGCTTCAGTTTTTAAACACTAACATTGAATTGAAGATTTTAGTCTGTCACCCTAAAGGTTATCCAATTCTACGCACAACAAAGAATATTTCCCTATTTATTTGCACTTAATTCCATAAATGATGTTCTACTTTATGGAATCAAATGTGATCCTAACTCTGTTGTAGAACTCATACTCCATTTCCCAGATCATATGTTTCATAACACATTTTAAAAATTCAATGAGCCAGATCGAAAAGTAAATTAAGTTCAGAGTTGAAAAATCATCACAATTTATTTTACAATTTAATATTGGCATATTTAAATTATCTGTTCATTTTACCATATCTCGGAGTAGGGAGAAAGATAGAGGGAACTACTCAGACTTCATGAGAAAGAAATAACAAAACACAAATTTCATATATAAAAGAAAGTTCATACAACACTGATAAAAAAAAAATACTTATCTGAAAACTCTTTCTCAAAGCAAATCCTTTGTAGCCTTTTCTTAGAAATGCAGGAAGAAGATATCTCACTTTTCACCTCTCCAACACTCGTACAGAAAGTTTCACACTAAATCTCACCACAAAAACTCTAAACTATGGAAAAAAAATTGCTAATTGACTCCAATATGGAAGTGGAATGGAATGATGTGGTGTGAAAAATGAAAGTAGAGTGAAAAATGTAGAGGAGCAAAAAAAAATGTGAAATTTGGCCCTTTCTGATGAAATTCAGCCCCAAATAGAGCCCAAGGTCGGTTCTCCAAGAGCTACCTCCAAAAACTCTTCAAAAAGTCATCCAAATACATCAAACCTTCAAGAAACGAGTCTGCACCGCCTTTAGTGCCGTCGGCGCTGGTTTGGTGCTGCGCTGGTTTGGTGCTGTCGCAGCTGAGTAAAAAATCTTCGTGTTAATTTGTTCTGCGCTGTCGGCGCTGCCGGCGCTGAGCATTTCTTCGAAAACGTCATTTGGACTCCAAATTTCATATTTTTTGCTTTCTTTTTTCTTTAAGCCCTAAAAACCAACAACCTGCAAGAAAACATCAAAATACCTTCCATTAAAGTGCAAGATCATCAAAAAAAAGTGCAAGCCATTAAAGTGCAAGATCATCAAAAATAGGTATAAAATATAGGTCTAAAAATGCATATATTTTTGGTGTATCGACATACTATGAGCCTCTATAGATTTGACCCCCTAGCCTCTTGGAATTAATCTATATTTATAGAGCTTCAAAAATGGCCAAGTTTTGCTTCAGACTTCTCATTGAAATTTGGCCCCATTCAACGAATCTTCTAGAAGATAATTGTGGAGCCTAGGTGCCCAACTGTCGTACCTAGGAGCCAGCCAATTTCTGCATCTGATACTTTGGCGCCAGTTCAGGTGGTTTGGTACTTTTCTTCAATTTAGCCCATTTTGCTCCTTTTAGATGTATATTTGCTCCTTTCTGCTTTTAAACTCTTTTTCTTACACCTGCAACCAAAAATATAAAAATACCTTTCATTAAAGCATAAATCCTAAAAAATTGAGCACAAAATGTACATAAAAATTAGGTAATTTTAAGGTTGATAAATTCTCCCAAAATTAAATTTTACTTGTCCTCAAGTAACCTTTCTTACTATATATAAAAAGTATAAATTATGGAAGTGAGTTTTACTTGAAGATTTCTATAGTTTTTATTTTATAAATGTAATAGTGAAACTTTAGAAAAAATTTTAATAACATAGATCAAAACTACGATGTTAGAATATTTAGTAGTCAAGTTTAAGAATTCTAATTTCCTATTTATTTCAAGAGTAATTATAATTTATCAAATTAAAGAGACTTAGAAAAATTATATGAAAATGAATACCATGAGAATTTTTCTAGTAAGGATGCTAATACTTTATAAATAAGCTTAGAAATGTAAGTAAGTCCCTTTCCTTAAGAAGATTTAAATGAAGCTAATTTTTTATTAGGCATCAAGCTTCTCCTCACATATATTTTCCTTTTCGTTTTCTTTTTCTTTTTTTTCAAGATCATTTTCAATACTTTCTCTTTTTATATGTCATGTAAGGATTACTATATCTGGATAGGCTTTAATGATTTTGAGCTCCACCATCCTCTTTTTAAAGTTAAAACCTATCACATTTCCTTACATGATCAATAGACTTGAAAAAGATTTTTAATAAAGTTTCAATCCTTTCATTTCAAATAAAAAACCAAGATCTTTAACATTCCCAAAAATATAGTTTTCTTTATTTTAAATAGTAAAAGCAAAATTTTATACTCTTATACTAAATATCTCAAATCCAGAATTGTTCTTATTATTAAAATGTTTTACTTAAGTTTACTATAATATTTATAAACTCAAAAATATAGTTATCTCAAGCTATCTCAACATACCACAGGTTATACTAAAATAATTTTTGAAAATATATTTTACTTAGAAGAAATAAGGTTTTTTTTTTAATTTTCTCTCTTCCCCCAAACTTAAATTTTAAATATGTTAAAGATAGTTAAGTTTTTATTAAGCATGAAGAAAGAGAAATTTTAATTTTTTTTATGCACGAAAAAAATGCATGTACAATTAATAAAAACAATTGCAGAGTAGTAGACAACTTAAATTAAAAACAGTTATATCAGGAAAATTGGTAATGTAAAAGAATTACTCTAACACATATCGAGTTCTAAGCAAAAGTGTAACAAAGGTAACAGTGAAAATAAAAGTACAGAGAGAAAAAACACACATAAACAGTCCAACAAATGATAGATCTAGAAATCATAACTACTACAAAATAGAAAATAAAATCTAATCCTCTCCCCCATCATCATCATCTTCAGAATCAAAGGGAAGATCTTCATTCATAGATCTGTGACTCTCAAAAGGTGTAAAACGAGGGCATGTAGGAAATTTAATTGTATGGTCTCTCTTCATGAATTTCACTAATGCCTCATCATAATCAGCATCATAGTCACTCTTCCTTTTAACAAAATCAACCATATGATTAAATTTGTTGTCCATACCTTTCATACGGCACTGCATCAAAAATATATCTTTTTGGTGTTCCAAATATCTTTCACTCAACATATTCTAAAATCTAGGTGGAGGCTTAGTAGCAGTGGAAGTAGAAGGTCTAGAAGTAAAATGCCTATAAGTAGAAGCAGAAGGTGCACCTTGAACTCTATCTCTAGGTTGTCCATACACATCAACATTAGCATTCCTAATTGGCTTAAGTGGCTTCATCTACTCTTCCCAATGTTCATACTTAAATCCAGAGTTCTTGCAAATAGTAAATATCAAAGATGTAAATCCAAGACCTAAAGTAGTACTAGCTCTCGCCAAAGAACTAATAACATCATAAATAAGAGTGCCCACATCTATTGTTTTCTTTCTTGAATGCAGCAATTTTAAATATGTCTTTCTCTAGTCACTTGACTTAAATGATTCAAAGGAAGGAGGTGAGCTGAAATAAAATAATGCAATGTCTTTGAAGTGGCATTTGGCTTGAAAGAAGAAAAATTTACCTTACGATCATTTCAAATCTTCAAGGCTCCATAACCATCAGTCAAATATGCCACAATATGATCCAATTCAACCTCAGATGGAATGAAATTTAGATAGAAATGATCAATCTTAGGTGGCAGGCTATGTATCACATTAATACTCTCAGCAGCAAACTCTACTCCTCTTCCTCAAAAAAACACATTATCATCAGGTACTTCATATAAATTTGCATAAAATTCTCGAACCACAGTAATGACGGAAATAGTAGTAAAGTAACAGAAATTCTCCCATTAATGTGCCATGATAACATTCTCTATGGTTCCACCAGATTGATCAAAGAAAAATATGTTGAGATTTTCATACCTATTTTACACTGATTTTGATGATATTGCACTTTAAAGAAAGGTATTTTTGATGTTTTATTGCAGGTATGTTGAATTATGGTCATTGGAGTAAAAAGATGAAAAAAGGAACGAATTTGGAGCAAAAAGGAAAAAAATATGGAGATTTGATCTTGGGCGGCGACAGTGAGCTCGACGCCGCCGACTGTAAGTTTTTCCCGAGTGTCCAGAATTAAACATTCTAGAAGGCCGCCGACGGCATCATCGAGGCTGCTGACGGCGAGCACGTCAGTTCTCTCAACAGATGCATTGAATGTGGATGATTTTTTAAGGAACGCTTGGGAAACTCTTGAAAACTCTTCTATAACTTTAAAAGAAATAATTTGGAGGCCAAAAAAGGGGGTGTCCACGGGGTGTCCGCGGAGTCTTTATTATTTGTCGTGCCCATTAGTGTGTAGAGAGTGGTTAGTATTGTGAGGAATTCTTAGAGAGATTATAAGAGTGGAAGGAAAGTGAGAGATTTTTTCCTCCTTATTGCTTCAAAGAAGAATTCTGTGTGTTGTAAAGAAAGGAAGAGATTCAGAGGAACTTTGAGGAGTTTGCTTAGGGAGTAAGTTTAGTTTGTATGAATTTGCTTTTATATATAAATTCTGAGTTTTTTCATATCTTCCCCATGAGTTATGAGTAGTTTTCTCTCTCTTTCTCCGTGTCTTGAGATTTTGTGAAATGGTGATTTGAATTGGTTGTGTCATGAGATTGTTAAAGAAGTTATGACAATCTTTTCACTTCAATCTTAATTTACTTTCAATCTAGCCAATTTATTTGTTAAAATATGTTTAGTTTTATAATTAGAAGTGAAGATTACATCGAAGATTCAGGGAGCTCAAAGCCCTTGGAAGTTGGGTACAAATAAATAGGGAAATAATATTATCGGGCGTAGAATTGGAGATTTTAGAGTGACAGACTAAAATCCCCAATTTGGTCCTATCGTTGGTACTGAAGTGTAGATGTTAGCCCTCAGGCGAGGGGAATATGGGAGCTCCAAAGTGAGAGCCGGTATCCTTGCAGCCTAGCCGCAGATTTAGTAACCAAGAATCGGATTAATCAATGTTCGTTATGCCTGGTCCAAAGGGTAAAGAATTGGTATGCTCCTATTTGGCACAATACAATTTGAACTGATTCAATTTATCCATTTACTTATATTTCTTAACAAGGAGAAGGATGCTTTATTATATATTGAACTTCATATTAGAAACTTTATTAGTAGAATTAGTTAATCAAGAGTTTATTAAAATTACATTTTTATTTCAATTGCCTAATGACAATATTCGAATTTCACACTTTACTATTATTTTTGTATTTTTAAGTTATAAAATAATTTAAGAATTTACTTTAGCCTCTAATATTACTCCTTGCGGGATCGATATCGAAGACTCCATTAGAGCCCTGTATTACTTGAGCGGTACGTATACTTGTGTTGATAAGTGTGAATTTGCAATTATTGAATATTTTATACACATCTTTATAACATCTATAATCGCTGTCAAGTTTTTGGTGTCATTGTCTGGGATTTAAATCTTCTAGCAGCAATATCAAATTCGTGTCTTTTAAGCATATATAAAGTCACTGTCAAGTTTTTGGCGCTGTTGCCGGGAAGTAAAAATTAGATTTTTAAAAAAATAAGGATAAATTAGGACTATTAAAAAACTTTTACTGGAATTACAACTTATTTTCATATTTAGTTAACTGTTTTTCTATGAGTTGATTTCAATTGCATGCGTAAATTTGGACCTGAAAATCTTATACCCTACAATTTGGAATTAGAACGCACCGTTAAAAGAATTAGAAAACTAAGAAGAGAACCTATAAATTCTGACACAATCGAAAATAACATGAACAATCAAGGAATAGAAAATGAACACCAACTTAGACTTCTACGAGATTATGTAAATCCTATAGCACATGAAATTCACTTATCTATCCAAAATCCTGATGTAGCTGCTAATTCATTTGAGCTCAAACCTGCTATTATCCAAATGGTACAAAACAATCAATTTGGAGGTACACCAAATGAAGATCCTAATTTACACCTCTCTAGTTTTTTAGAACTTTGTGTTACCTTTAATTATGACAGAGTTTTGAATGATGTTGTTAGACTTAGACTTTTTCTTTTTTGACTTAGGGATAAGGCTAAGATGTGGCTAAATTTTTTAGCACCTGGATCTATTAGAACTTGGGGAGAAGTTTCACAGAAATTTCTATCCAAATATTTCCCTCCATCCAAAACTGCTAAACTTAGAAATGACATAACATCATTTTGTCAGATTGATGACATTTTACAATGGATTAGTGGGATCTCTTAGATTGATTATAGATGTTGCGGCTGGTGGTTCCTTAATGTCAAAACCTTTTGATGAGGCTTATTCGTTAATAAAAGAGATGGCTACCAACAATTTTCAATGGACCTCTTAAAGGGTAAATCCTAAAAGAGTAGCTAGTATCCACGATTCTGATGCAATATCTATGTTAGCTTCACAGATTTCTACAATATCAAAGAATTCAGATCATTATGGAATGAATTATTCTCCAACACCTACTATGATGGAAGAGAATTCATCTGGGCAATTTGTGGACGTTCAACATTCTTATGAGACTTTAAATTCTATTAACAAAAGACCCAACAATCCTTATTCAAACTATTATAACCCAGGTTAGAAGAATCATCCTAACTTTAATTGGAATAACAATTCTTCTACAAATCAACAATGGGAGAACAACCCAGTAAACCCATTGGGAAATTCATCTAACCAAGGAAATGTTAATTATATACCTTCTTATCCTCCAGGATTTAACAGTAACACTCTATTTAAGGAAAAAAAGTTGTCTATGGAAGAGTTGATACTGAATATGGGTCAAAAATTGTAAAATCAAGGAAATCAATTACAAATTCAAGGAAACCAGTTACAAAATCAAGGAACTGCTATCAAGAATATTGAAAACTAATTGGGTCATATCGCTACTGCGCTTAGTAACCGAACATTAGGAACTTTTCCTAGCACTTTGGAACCAAATCCTAAAGTTCAAGGAAAAGATAGTGCAGAAAGAAACGGAAACTGAAAAAGAGAAAGTGGATACAAAAAAATAAGGATCATGAATACCCAAATTTAGAATATCCACTTAAACTAATGAAAATTACCGTGGAGAAACCTCCACCACCGTTTCCTCAAAGGTCAAAGCAACACAAAAAGGATAAATAATTTTCCAAGTTAATAGAAATTCTTAAGAAATAAACGGTAAATATTCTTTTTGTAGAAGCTTTAGAGAAAATGCCCAATTATATGAAGTTTATGAAAGATATTTTGAACAAGAAAATGAAGTTCACTGATAATGTGACTGTTACACTTAGCGAAGAGTGTAGTACAATTATTCAGAAAAAGCTTCCTGAAAAATTAAAAGATCCAGGTAGTTTAATTATATTGTGTGCTATCGGTGAAAGATTTTATGGAAGAGCTTTATGTGATTTGGGAGCCAG
>NW_018229970.1:144342-145136 GCF_001263595.1 Phalaenopsis equestris | reverse complement strand
AACTTGAGTTGAAAATATTGCCTAACCACTTGAAGTATGTGTTTCTGGGAAACTCATCTACATTACCTATTATTATATCTTCAAAGTTAAATAATTTGCAAGAGAAAAGACTTTTGAATACGATAAAAAGATATAAGAAAGCTTTTGGTTGGACCTTAGCTGATATTAAAGGAATCAGTCCTTCGATCTGTATGCACAGAATTATACTGGATGAACAATATATACCAAGATTTGATCCACAAAGAAGATTAAACCCAATGATGAAAGAAGTAGCGAAGAAGGAAATTCTGAAATGGTTGGACACTGGAATTATATATCATATTTTGGAAAGCACTTGGGTAAGTCCAATTCATTGTGTTCCTAAGAAAGGAGGGGTTACTACTGAAGCACAAGAGAATAATGAATTAATACTTATCAGACAAGTTACTGGGTGGCGTATTTGCATTGATTGTAGAAACTTAAACACTGCCACCAGAAAAGATCACTTCTCTTTACCCTTTTTAGACCAAATAGTAGATAGACTTGTCGGGCACAAATATTTTTATTTTTTAGATGGATAAAATGGCTACCATCAAATTCCTATTTCTCTTGAAGATTAAGAAAAGACAACATTCACTAGTCTTTTTGGAACTTTTGCTTTTTGAAGAATGCCTTTTGGATTATGTAATGCACCTGCAACATTCCAGAGATGTATGATGTCTATATTTAGTAAGTTAATTGATGATGGAATAGAAGTGTTTATGGATGATTTCTCTGTATTTGGAACATCATTCATGCTTAAATTATCTTAAAAA
>NW_018229970.1:143196-143999 GCF_001263595.1 Phalaenopsis equestris | reverse complement strand
CCCCTATAATAGTTTCACCTAACTGGTAGAAACCATTTGAACTTATGTGCGATGCTAGTGATTATGCTATTGGAGTTGTTCTTGGACAAAGGTATGATAAGATTTTTAAAGTTGTATACTACGCTAGTAAGACTCTTAACGATGCTCAAATTAACTACACTGTTACTGAAAAAAAGTTGTTGGCTATTGTGTATGCTTTTGACAAATTTAGATCTTATTTAATTGGGATTAAATGTGTTGTGCACACTGATCACTCTGCTATTAAATATTTGATGCAAAAGAAGGATGCCAAAAAAAGGTTAATTAGATGGATACTTTTGATGCAGGAATTTGATTTTGTGGTTATTGATAAAAAAGGAATTGATAATCAACCTGATCATTTGTTGAGATTAAAATATCATGAATCATCTGACACCGACAACCGACAACTCTATAATATTAATGAGTGGAAGATACCATGGTATGTTGATATTGTTAATTATATTGTAAGTGATATTTTGCCACCTATGCTGCATTGCAAAAGTAAAGAAAATTCATTCATGATGTGAAAGCATATTTTTGGGATGAGCCTTATTTATTTAAACAATGTAAGGATCTTATTATGAGAAGATGTGTACCTTATGAAAAAACTGAACTAATTATTCAGAAATGTCATGATTTTGAATTTGGAGGACATTTTGGAACTGATAAAATTGCTTATAAAATTTTACAAGTTGGATTCTATTAGCCTACTCTCTTTAGAGATCTTTACAGATACATAAAAACTTGTGATCGATGCCAACGAGTAGGCAATATATCTAGAA
>NW_018229970.1:142666-143100 GCF_001263595.1 Phalaenopsis equestris | reverse complement strand
AAGATTTTTAATGAAAAACATTTTCACTAGATACAAAATGCCGAGAGTGATTATTACTGACGAAGGATCCCATTTCAGGAATAAATACATTTAGAGATTGACAGAAAAGTTTAATGTTATTCATAGAATCTCTACTTTCTATCACCCTTAGACCAGTGGGTTAGCTAAAGTTTTTAATAGAGAGATTAAACAAATACTGGAGAAGACTGTAAACCCTAGTAGAGTAGATTGGTCTACTAGACTGCATACTGCATTATGGGCTTACAGGACTGCTTATCAAACTCTTATTGGAATGGTTTGTGGGCTTATAGGAATGTCCCATACATGCTAATATTAGAAAAAACTTGTCATTTACCAGTAGAATTAGAGCATAAAGCATATTGGGAGATTAAGGAATTCAATTATAAATTGAAAGATGCTGATAAGAAAAGATT
>NW_018229970.1:138070-142639 GCF_001263595.1 Phalaenopsis equestris | reverse complement strand
ATTAAGAAAAGAATCTTATGATAACGATAGAATTTATAAGGAAAAACTAAAGTTATGGCATGATCGGAAGATTAACCAGAAGAAATTTGAACCAGGACAAGAAGTTTTGCTTTACAATTCAAGGCTGAAGTTATTACCTGAGAAATTAAAGTCTCATTGGTTAGGACCCTTTACTGTGACTCGAGTTTATACTTACGGAGCTGTTGAAATTGAAGATCAAAAGACTGGGAATAGATTTAAAGTACATAGACATAGATTAAAGCCTTATTTTGAGGCTAAAAGACCAAATTTTAAAGAGGTTTTAATGGTCAGTCAACCTGAATAATATCTAAATAGGTCGGGCTGACAACATTAAACCAAGCGCTTTATGGGATGCAACCCATAGTTATCTTTATTTTTATTGTGATTATGGTGTTTTTAATTATCGTTAGTTTGTGGTAGTATTGAACTCTATTACTCATATTTATCCTTGAATCATCATAAAAATTAGATCCAGAGAGAAAATTGGATCGCATTCGGACCAGAGTGAAACTATGAAATTATTTCCTTAGGCGCTGACAGCGGGTTTTTCCCGAGAGTCCAGACAACTAATTCTTAAGGCTTGCCGACAGCGCCATCGATACCGCCGACGGCGAGAACGGCGAGATGATGATTTTCGGAGTTTAAAATGTTGGTTTTTGGCAGTTTAAGGCAAGATTTACTCCCTATAAACTTCCAAACTCGGTTCTTAAATTCATATTACTCAAAAAACGAATTGAAACTCCATCAAATTTATCCTTGTGGCTTCTAATTCCACTGAAAACCCTAGATTTCGAGTGTTCAACTGGAGAAAGTTCATTAGTTTCGAGGCGCAAAAAATCTTCAACAAAGTACTGACAAAGAGGAGATTAATCAAAGAAAGTGGATTTGTGAATCGAGGATTGAACAATCCTTCGACAGTAATTGAAGAGATGATTGTGCAACGATGATGGGAAGTGTTGTGTTACACTATTGTCGCCGTAGTTGCTCTTGTGGTGAAGGAGTTTTATGTTAATTTGCATGGAATCAACCAGGGAGTTGTCTATGTGTAAGGCAGATGGATAACTTTTGATCCTGCACGGATTAATGAGTTATATATGATCAAGAATGTTCTTGTCTGGCATTATTCCAACTTCGTCCCAATATGAAATCTGATGAATGAGAACTACCAATTTTTGACGGACGAGGATGAAGCCTGGGAAATGAGAGAAAACGGGTATTTTAATTTCTTTGCTACACTTTTAAACCCCGTTTCTAAACACTGGCACTTCTTCATTTCTACAAAACTATTATCGACAATGAGGATCGATAAAGTTACTAAAGAAAGTGTTATTCTGAATTACTGTATTCAAATAGGACTGTCGATTGATATTGGATCGATAATTGTGAAGTCTGTTTTGGGCCTAATCGTTCATGGATCAACTTATGGGCTTGGACATCCTTCAAAAATCTTCTTACTCTGCAGTCAGTTCCAAGTATCTTATGAGAATTGAGAAAAGGTACTTCTACCTTGGAAGCCTTTGGACCCAACCCAGAATTTCCCAGCCAATGAAGATGAGAATGATATGACTATTATTACAGATCTATCATCTCAGAATTCACTTCCTATTTAGCCTCTAGTTTTGGACAAGACACTAGTGATGCTGCGCAAAATTAAGAAACTGGAGAAAGAGGTACAAAATGTTATGAATGCAATTAACAATATCTGATTTTTTTTATCATCTAGACTGGAGGATGAAAGAGCATTTTGATCACTCTGGACATATCGAAGGAAGTTTGATACGATTGATGAGAAAGATGGGATTGATAGAAGAGGACTCTACTGAAGAATTCCCATACAGACTCTTCTATAACCTCTTCATTCATGTTCAATCGATGGGCAATATCAGAGAAGAAACAAGCACTGAATCGGAGTAGTAGATTTACTTTACTACCTATATATCTATGTGTGAGATTTGATTTGAACTTATGTGTTTGCTTTACTTTCAAATTTTACTTTTAGATCTCAATATAGTTAAGATTGAGCATTAAATGTTTGTTTTGAGCGTTTAGAGTGTTGTGGCTTAGATTGGGACGCTGAATTGATGTATTAAGATTGAGAAAATACGAAAATTATGTGTGTCGTGTAACGTGTATTGTAATCCTTAGATTTTATATAAGATTTTATATATAATTATATATAATTATAATGTTTTGTGTTGTGAATGTTTATTTGTGTTAGTACATAATTTAATCACTTAAATTTATGTTTAGAATGATTGAACGAATGTCAACAAAGCTTGAAATTGATCGAAATTGCAAAAATCTGGAATTGAACTAATTTTGAAAATCTCGCCAACGATGCCATTTACCCCTCCCTAGCGATGCCTTTTACGATACCGACGGTGGATTTTTCCCGAGACTTAGGCTATTTAGTTAAATAGAGCTCGCCGACGGCATGAAGACCCCACTGACGGTGAGATACCAAAAAAACACTTTTAACTGCGATTTTGACCAGTCAACCGCCACTACTTATCATCCCCTTCCTCTTAAAAAATGAAAATTTTGATCTAGGGCTTGAAGATCTTGGATTTAGGATGATTTCAAAGCGTTTAGACACCGGATTTTATCATCTCTCGGTAAGAGCTTCACTCCAAACTAAAAATATTTGATTTTCACCTTGAATTTCTTCCACATTGAAGAAATCCAAAAAAAACATTGAGAATGTGGAGAAAATATTTGGAAGAAATTCATGAAACTTAGTTTTGAACTCTTAAACTCACTTTGGAAGCCATTATTTGAGTATTTGAAGTGTATTTCAAAAATTTTTTATATTATTTTTATTAGATTGAAATGGCTCCGCGATAAAAGAGGCGACTTGAGTTTGACAAGTCTCACTTCATCAATGCAAAGACTCAGTCGAGATTTATTTTAATATTTCAAGGGAAGAAATGTATACAAGATCGTGTTTTTGAGAGTCCGGGAGGAGAAGTCGAACGAGTTATTACCGAATGGAGGTGGGTAAATTTCTGTTATACCACCAATAAGGCTGCTGCGAATGTTGTGAAAGAATTATATGCCAATGCATTCGATTCTGAGGATGGAATCGTTCGAGTAAGAGGGTTTTCTGTTGAGTTTAGTGCCGCCCGCATTAACTCAATTTATGAAGTCCCATACTCCTATATCTGCAATTAGGAAACCTTCAGTACAATTCAGTACAATGGAAGGCCCGCTACAATGGAAGGCCCGCTAAATGATGTCATTAACTTTCTCATTGATGGGAAAGGGACATGGAAGACAAAGCAGCGAGAATAGGTAAATTTTTCTGTTTTCATGTTGAATGTCACATCTAAAGCGTGGAACTATTTTATTTCCTCTACTCTGTTACCGACCTATCACCATAGTTAGGTAACAAGAGATAGAGCTATTCTAAATTTCTGTATTCAGAACAAACGGACTATAAATGTGGGGAGAATTATTTAAAAGAATATTTTGATCACGGTAAGGAGTGAATCAAGTGGAGGTTTGGGACATCCTGGCCTCATTTATGCACTTTGCCAACTTTTTGGATTTGAAGCTAGAGATGATGAAGAATGGGTTTACCCTATAAAACCCATTAGTAAAGCTAATTTAAAGACGTATGAATTCTATGAAGGATGGAGATCTAAGAGTAGGAGTAAAGAACCTTCTACTAGTAGAGATATCCCCTCTACTAGTTATGACCTTCCTTCCTCTAGTTCCCCTACCCTTCAAGATTTAATGAATGAGTTAACCTTGCAATGGAAGAGTACTGAGAGAATAAATGAAAGAATTGGGGGATTAGAATGTAGACATGATTATGATAGTGAGTACCTACAGAGGCACTCTGAATTTGAGATAGCTTACTACGAAGCTCAGGCCCAACACTACAGAGGTGAGCCTGACGTTACTTATCCTGAATGCCCCTGTTATACTCAATATCAGCCCAATCCACCTGCTGACCAGGGAGACAAGGATATAGTATGGGATTTTGATATATGATAGTGATTGATGTACTTTTATTTTGTGATTTGGTGATAGAGACAGATGTATCTTTGTTTGTACTTTCACTTTATTCTATTTTTTTTTTATTCTATTTTATTCTATTTTTTTATTTTATGTTTGCAGTTAGATAATTTTTAATTACTGTTGTAAATGTTTAGTGTTGTAGTTAAAATTTGCATGTGTAGTTATAATAGACATTGATTAGTACTTTATAAAATTGTATTGTGATGTGTTAATGAAATATTGTGTTTGTATAATGTTTAGTTTTGTACTTATTTCAAAATTCACTACCCAGAAAATTCTCTAATGCTTTATCTGTATAGAAATCTCCTAATATTATAGACCAGTTAAAGTAAAAAATTTGAGAAGGAACTGCAAAAAATTTTAGAAAGATGAAAATGCCTAAAGTACTGAGGTATGATTTATATTTAGAATTTTTCTTTCCACCTGTATCATTCCATACTGAAAATTTTAAGTTTGGGGGAGGGAAGAAAAAGATTAATTATTATATGTTCTCAATTTAAATATTTTCAAAAATTATTAATATGA
>NW_018229970.1:128656-136887 GCF_001263595.1 Phalaenopsis equestris | reverse complement strand
ACGGCGCCATCGAGGCTGCCGACGGCGATGCCGTTGTCGGTGAGCACATCGGTTCTCTCAACAGATGCATTAAATGTGGACGATTTTTGAAGGGACGCTAGGGCAACTCTTGAAAACTCTTCCACAACTTTAAAAGAAACAATTTGGAGACACAAAAAGGGGGTGTCCACAGAGTCTTTGTTGTTTGTGGTGCCCATTAGTGTGTAGAGAGTGGTTAGTATTGTGAGGAATTCTTTGAAAGATTGTAAGAGTGGAAGGAAAGTGAGAGATTTCTTCCTCCTTTCCGCTTCGAAGGAGAATTCTTTGTGTTGTAATCATTTCCGCTTCGAAGGAGAATTCTTTGTGTCGTAAAAAAAGGAAGAGATTCATTGGAACTTCGAGGAGTTTGCTTGGGGAGGAATTAGAGATAAGTCATATTTACTTTGAGTTTTACAACTAAGGTGAAGATTACTTCCAAGATTTAGGGAGGTCAAAGTCCTTGAAAGTTTGGTACAAATAAATAGAGAAATAAAAATTATCGGGCATAGAATTGGAGATTTTAGAGTGACATGCTAAAATCCTCAATTCGGTCCTATCATTTGGGTGCTGAAGTGTAGATGTTAGCCCTCAGGTGAGGGAAACGTGGGAGCTCTGAAGTGAGAGCCGGTATCCTCCCAGCCTAGCTGCAGATTCAGTAACCATGCATAGGATTAGTCAATGTTCTCTATTCCTGGTCCAAAGGGTAAAGAATTGGTATGCTCCTATTTGGCACAATACAATTTGAACTGATTTAATTTATCCATTCACTTATATTTCTTGACAAGGAGAATGGTGCTTTCTTATATATTAAACTTCACATTAGAAACTTTATTAGTAGAATTAGTTAATTAAGAGTTTATTAAAAGTATATTTTTATTTCAATTGCCTATTAGTGACAAATATGCAATTTGAACTATATTGTTGTGATTAAGTATTGATTTTTTAAATCTTAGTTCGTAGCCTCTAATATTACTCTTTGTGGGATTGATATCTAGAACTCCATTAGAGCCCTGTATTACTTGGTGATACGTATACTTGCGTTGATAAGTGTGACTTTGCAAGTATTGAATATTTTATACACATCTTTTTCAAATCTATAACCGCTGTCAAGTTTTTGGCGTCATTGCCGGGGATTTAAATCTTCTAGCAGCAGTATCAAATTCTTGTATTTTTAAGCATATATAAAGTCACTGTCACAAATCTATAATAACTTCACTCCGTAATAAACTTTTTCAGAGAAGCAAACTCATTGTAACGAATTTGCAAATTTAAGCTGACAAATTTAGCACCATCACAGGATTCTTTTCCCCTTCCTCGCTTTGTCTTAGGAACCATCTAAAATAATTTGAAGAAAAAATTCCAACAAATTTCAAAATCAAGAAAATAGGCTTCCCACAAGCTTTTTCAAGCAAACAAAGCTTAGGTCCAAGGATTTTTTACCATTAAATCAAATAATTTTGTATATTTTCAGTTTCTACTAAATGTATGAAAATCCATGGTGAAATTGCAAAATAATCATGCCAAAATGTATATTTAACCTTGAGAAGATGAAATCTGGTGTTTTCAAGCCATGAAACTTTAAGATTGGAGCTCTATGAAACAGCTTAAAACTTGTTTTCATGAAAAAAAGGAAGAAGAAGGAGCCTGGGTATAGATACACCTAAAATATATAGTAATTTTAGACACACTTTTATACCTATTTTTGAGATATTGTGCTTTAATGAAAGTTATTTGTGTGTTATTTCATTCAGGTACAAGTAAAAAGTTGAAAAATGCTAAAAGGAGTAAAAAGGATGAAATTTTGAGCAAGGAATGTGAAATTTGTGCAAAATTATTTTGGTGCCTAAGAGCCAAATTTGTTGCTTAAGTGCCGGTGAAATAGAGAAGGTCGCGCATAAGCACAAGAGGCCATGCGCTCAAGCGCTAGAGGCAGTTATTTGGCAGGTTTCTTCATTTGATCGAATTTGGTTTTCTTCATTTGGCCAAATTTTGAAGAGACATTTGAGGCATCTATTGGCTAAAGAGGGTGGTTATGACCACTAGGAACTAAAATATTATTAAAAGACCTGTGAAAGGAGACATCCCTTAGAGAATACATCGATTTTGGACACATTTTGAAGAATTTCCAAGGCACCTCTTAGGAAATTTATAAAAGAAGGAAGTTGAGACATTTGAAGGGTGTGCTTGAAAGTTCTGAAAAGAGTTTGAAGAGGAGGAGTCCAGAGGAGTTTTGAGAGATAGTTTTGGAGAGATTTTCAAGTACCACACAAATTTACTTTATCCTTTTTATTTTTAGTTTATTTTGAGAGTGTTGTAAAATAGAAGAGATACAAAGGAACTTCATAAGTTTGGTGGAGGATTTGAGATAAGTTTTTATCTTTTATTTTGAACTACTTTTAGTTTTAATTGAGATGTTTTAATTGAGATTTTTAATTGAGATTTCTTGTTAGTTTGACAATGACTTCTACTTTTAAACTAAAGTGTGGTTTTGTTTTCTCAATGGATTCTGAGTAGTTTTCTTTATCATTCTCCATAAAATGATAAGTCATTAATGTATTGGATGGAAGTTTTGGAGAGTATTAATCTTTAATGTTCGAAGAAGTTGTGATGATTTAATTTCATGCACTTCATTTACTTCTTAATTTGGCCGATCCAGATGTTAAAATTATTTGTGAGAACATGTAAGAATCGGGTTAGTATTGTCTCACTCAACAATTGGAAAGAATTGCATGAGGTTGTATGAATGAAAATATAATTCATATGATTTAATGCAAATAAATAGGGAAATAAACTTTGAAAGGTGTAGAGTTAGAGGACTTTAAAATGACAGGTTAAAGCCCCTAACTTAATTTTTTATTTTAGGTTCTGATACGAGATGTTACCCCAAGGTGGAGGGAATCGAGGGAACTCTAGAGTGAGAGCTGGTATCTTCCCTACCTAGTCAGTCTTCAGAACTATTGAAACTCTAAATTATCCAATGTTCTTTATAGCATCTCTAGTAAGGGTAAGGAATATAATTGCTCCTATTTGGCACAACACAATTAGAACACAATTAGAATACTTCCACAACACAATTAGAATACTTCCACAATATAATTCTTATGCTTATTACTGATTCATGATTTTCATATCAATATTTTCAGATCAAGTGATTTTATTTTACATAAACTCAAGTTATCTATTTAGTTGTTATTGTTTTGTCAAAATATCAAAAATACTAAAACAAAAGAGATTTAAATTTTAATACTCTAAAAATATATATAGTTTAAGTAATTGTCTTTTTAGAATACAAAGTTTGTTGTTCAATAGTGAATATTGCATGACTCCCTTGTGGGTTCGATATTTAGGTCTTAATCAAAAAGTTATATATTACTTAATAACGATATATATAATTGCATAATATCTCAATATATATAAATTAAAGAGTTAAATTCTTATTTTCTTCAGGATCAAGTTTTTGGTTATGTTGCAATGTAAGGAAATATAAATGAAAATTATAATTAAAGTAAATGTTATGCTGTTGCATATAAACAGTCGAGATCAATTTTTTAGCACCATTGCTGGGGAAAATTAAATAAGAAGATTGATTTAAAAGAAATTTTCTATTTCTAGAAAGTCTTATTTAAACTTTAAAAAATTATAGTATTTTATTTTGTGATTTTATTTTATCTTATTTTATGTTAGTGTATGCGTAGTTCAGGTTCTGAAGGACTAGTACCCTATGATTCTAATTTAGAAAGAATTGTTAAGAAAATAAAAAAAACCAAAAAAAATTAAAATCTTGAAAAATTTAAAAAAATTACAGAAATAACCGACCAAAACAATCAAAATGCTAAAATTCATCAAGAATTTTGAACTTTAAGAGATTATGACAACCATACGGTAGATGAACTTCATTGTCGTATTCAAAAACCTATTGTAGTGGCTAATTCATTTGAACTTATACCTACTATTATCCAAATGGTATCAAATAATCAGTTAAGGGGATCACCAACTGAAGATCCAAATTTACATCTTGCCAATCTTTTAGAATTGTGCGCTACATTTAAATATGATGGTGTATCAGATGATGTCATAAGTCTTAGGTTATTTCATTTCTCACTAAGGAATAAAGCTAAGATGTGGTTTAATTAGTTAGCACTTGTCGTTAGCACCTGGATCTATCAGAACTTGGGGTGATTTAGCACAAAAATTCCTTGCTAAATATTTTCCACTATCAAAAACTACAAAGCTTAGAAATAATATTACACCTTTTAATCAGTTTGAAGGGGAATCTATTTATGAAGCATGAGAACAATTTAAAGAACTCTTAAGAAAGTGTCCACACCATGCAATACTAGATTAGTTAATAAGTCAAAATTTTAATAATGGATTAGCTGGATCTCTTAGATCTATTATCGATGCCACAGCTGGTGGTTCGTTGATGTCAAAACCATTTAATGACGCTTATGCTTTAATTGAAGAAATGGCTACCAATAATTTTCAATGGCCTTCTGAGAGGGTAAATTCAAAGAAAGTAACTAATATGCATGAATCTGATGCATTTACTATGTTAGCAAATCAAGTTGCTGTAATTTCAAGGAAGTTAGATCATTTTGGAATGAATTTTTCTCAACCAATTGGAATGAATTTTTCTCAACCAATAGGTCAAATGGTAGATTCTCAAGCATCTAGATTCTCAGACACAATTAGAGACTTTGAATGTCATAAATAAAAAAGCAGAATAACCCATATTCAAATTATTATAATCCAGGTTGGAAGAACCATTCCAACTTCAATTGGAATAATGTTGCGGGTGGTAATAATCAGCAATGGGCAAACAACCAAGTAAACCCATTGGGGAACTGGAATAGCCATAGGAATTATAATTATTGATCTACTTATTTTCCAGGTTTCAACAGTAATCCACAATTTAAGGAGAAGAAGTTGTCTATAGAATAAGTGGAGGAGCTACAATTAAAAATATTGAAAATCAACTTGGACAAATTGCAAATTCATTGAGTAATAGATCCCAAGGAACACTTTCTAGTAACATTAAAATAAATCCAAAAGATAAGGATAAAGAGCAAGTAAAAGCCATTCAACTTAGAAGTGGAAGAGAGTTGGAAAGAAGGATTCAAAAATAACTGAAGTAGAGAGAGAAGAAATCGAAGAATCAAATGTGGACACTCGAAAAGATTCTGAAAGACCTATTTCTTCACTTAAAGTTAACTTAGAAAAACTAACACCTCCATTTCCTTAGAGGTTTCATCAATAGAAGTTGGATAAGAAATTTTTAAAATTTCTCGAGATTTTGAAGAAGCTTGCAATTAATATTCCATTTAGTGAAGCCTTAGAACAAATGCCTAGCTATGTAAGGTTTATGAAGTATATTCTCAAATAGAAAAAGGAAGTATGAAGATAATGAGAATATTTCACCTAATGAGGAGTGTAGTGCTATTATTCAGAAAAAGTTTGTTGAAAAGCATAAAGATCCTAGTAGCTTTACAATTCCACGTGCGATAGGAGATATATTTTATGGGAAAGAATTATGTGATTTAGGTGCAAGAATTAACCTTATGCCATTATCAATATTTAAATAATTATATTTTCTCTTTTATAGATTAAATTATATTTTCTATTTTATTAATCACTAAAATCAAAAATAATTATAATAATTAAAATATAATTTTAAAAATCATGAAATTTTGTGCAAATGGTCTTCTAACCTAGGTGAATCTCTAATAGTTTTTCCATGAACAGAAAAATTTTCCCATAAATTAAAACTTCATTTTGATTAATTAAATAAATTAATATTGAAAATCCTATTTTTTAGTTAAAATAATTATTTAAATTAAAAAAATAGAAAAATCATATTTTCTCCTTTGATATTTTAATTGATCCGTGAGTGGGGTTGCATAAAAATTTCAAGCCATTTGAGTTGAATTTAAGGAATTATGAAGTGATAAAGCCATAAAGAGCAAAATGGTAACTATGGAATTTGAGCTCTAATTAATAATTAGGCTAAATTAAAAGGTAAATTGGCAACGTATGATCATAATTTACTTTTCTGGATGGTTGAAACACAAGGGATTAAGAGGTAGAAACCAGCTCCTCACTCTTCTAGAACAAGAGTGTAGTTGTAATTTCTCCTAATTATTATCATTGGAAGTTAATTATATTGGGTGTTCCTAAGGTGGGGGGGTTTGATTTTGGAAGATCATAATTCACTAATCAAAGACCTCTGACTAATGGTTGGATTATGATACAGTATTTAAGTTGGATCAAGTCTACCTAGTTTAACATTCTTAAAATTACAAATTTACCCATGAAATTTTAATGAGCTTAGTGGTGAACTAGGCTTAATCTAAGATTATTTAATGAGTTTTAGAAAAGATAATATAACTAATCACAAACATTTTGAAAACACTGCTAGCCCAACTCTGAATTTCAATTGGCTAAATTTCTTAATTCACTAATCAAAGACCTCTGACTAATGGTTGGATTATGATACAGTATTTAAGTTGGATCAAGTCTACCTAGTTTAACATTCTTAAAATTAAAAATTTACCCATGAAATTTTAATGATCTTAATGGTGAAATGGTTGGATTATGATACAGTATTTACCCATGAAATTTTAATGGAAGATTATAATTCACTAATCAAAGACATCTGACTAATGGTTGGATTAATACAGTATTTAAGTTGGATCAAGTCTACATAGTTTAACATTCTTAAAATTACAAATTTACCCACAAAATTTTAATGAGCTTAGTAGTGAACTGGGCTTAATCTAAGAATATTTAATGAGTTTTAGAAAAGATAAAATAACTAATCACAAACATTTTGAAAACACTGCTAGCCCAACTCTGAATTTCAATTGGCTAAATTTCTTAGAAAATTAATTTTCCCTTTAGAGTCTCTACTCATATAATTCATAAATAAAAGATTGAGTGATCTCATGATGATAATTAAGGTATCAAGATTCACTGTGCATGAGGTGTTATTTCATTGAAACTAAATCAAATTTCAGATGATTAATTGAACAATATATTAAGATCAGATGAACTCAAAATGTTTCAAAGGATTTTAAAAGTTGTTTAAGGCTGTGCCCCAAACATTTTTAGGATCCTTTGGAAACTTTGAAGGACAAGTGAACTTATCATTCTTTGTTCAATAAATTCATCCATTAAGGCCTTTAAGGATCCACCAAGCTATGATCTAGGACTCGGTAAATACACCTTAAACTGGTTTGCTTTGCTTTCCATTCTTATAAATTTATTTAAATTTCCTGTAAAATTATATATATATCATGTAACATTTTAGTGGGAGAGCAAGAAGATGACAGGTACATATTTACATTTTTGCAATGCAATTTCCTTTCCTTTTACTTTACTGCATTTTCTTACTTACACTTGCTTTACCTGCAAAACTTTTTTCCAAAACTAAAAATTACAAAACCATATTTTCAAAACTAAACAACTTTTTTTCAAAACAAAAATTTCATAACACGCTCTTTTGAATTTACTTGAGTCCCTCATATGAGATAACCCACGGTTGCTATCAAGATCTCTCCAGTTTAAATGAGCTTAATAACTCGTTTAAACTAAGTAAATTCAAAAGAAAATAATGGTACCAGAACGAAGGAACCATGGGATCCTAACTAATGTCGCTCCAATCAACTTTAACCCCCTCTATAATGATTGAACAAACTCGTCATTTAAACCTTTTGAACCTTAGACTTTAGAACTGCTACTTTAACGAGGAGTGATACACCAAAATCAAGGGCAACATTCTACAACAATAAAATTTTCCTTATAATTAAATAAAAAGCCATAGGGTTTCAAGGTGGAAGGTATTTTTGTATTTTTCTTTCAGGTATAGGTAAAAAGGTGAAAAATGCTTAAAGGAGTGAAAAAGGATCAAATTTGGAGCAAATAGGTGAAAATGTGCGAAAGTGTTTTGGCACCTAAGTGTCAGATCCAACGCTTAAGCATCGGGTAAATAGAGAAGGTCACGCCTAAGCGCTAGAGGCCCCACGCTTAAGTGCCAGTGGCAGTTATTAGACGAGTAAATTCAATTTTTGTGAATTTTGAATTTTGAGGCACCTATTGGCTTAATAGGTCGTTACAACCCCCATGGACAAAAATTATTATGAAAGGATGCATCTCTTAGGGAAGTACATCGAATGAAGACACATTTTGAAGAGATACCAAGACACCATTTGGAGACT
>NW_018229970.1:128055-128296 GCF_001263595.1 Phalaenopsis equestris | reverse complement strand
TTGTGGAGATTATTGATCTTTAATGTTGAAAGAAGTTGTCATGATTTAAATCCATGTACTTCATTTACTTCTTGATTTGGCCAATCTAGATGTTGAAATTTCTTGTTAAAACATGTAAGAACCGGGATGGTATTGTCTCAGTCAACAATTCGAAAGAATCACATGAGGTTGTATGAATGAGAATGTAGTTCATATGATTGAGTACAAATAAATAAGGAAATATTCATTGAATGGTGTAGAG
>NW_018229970.1:116609-128045 GCF_001263595.1 Phalaenopsis equestris | reverse complement strand
TGAGAGCTAGTATCTTCCCTGCCTAGCCGGTCTTCAGAACTATTCAAACTTTAAATTAGCCAATGTTCTTTATAGCATCTCTAGTAAGGGTAAAGAATATTATTGCTACTACTTGGCACAACACAATATGCATACATCCACAACAAAATTCCTATACTAATTAGTTTCATATTTAGTGCTTTTCTTCTACCAAAACTCAAGTTATCTTTTTAAGTTTGTACTGTTTTTATCAAAATATTAAAATTACTAAAAATATTTAAACTTTCTTTACTGTGAAAACATCTTTAGTTTAAATAATTATTTTTTAAAAAATAGAAATTTTTCTAAAAGTGCATATTGCATATCTTCTCTGTGGGTTCGATATTCAGGTCTTAATCAAAAAGTCTTATATTACTTGATAACGATACGTATACTTGCATAGTATCCCAATATAAATTGAAAGTTAAATTCTTATTTTTCTTCAAGATCAAGTTTTTAGTTTTGTTGCGAAATAAAGAAATATAAGTGAAAAATATAATCAGAATTATTGTTATACTATTGCATATAAGCAGTTATCGGGGATCAAGGAGCTTGGAGCTAACTTTGAGGGTAGCTTCTGACAACAGCAAGTGTATCTACAACAACAATCTTTCCTTAGAAGTAAATAACAAGCCATAGAATTTCGAGGTTATTTGCCTAGTGCAACATAAATACTTACTTTTTCTTTAGGCATTTGCACAATAATCTTATGCAATTTAAGCCCTGACTTGCCTTAAACTCTGAGGTTATCATTCATTATGACATAAATCTTCTTATTTTTCAGGCTATGTTTATGATTATGTCACGCAAATGTAAGCCCTAATTAATATTAATTGGCAGGATGAAACATTCAATAATTTCTCTTCAAAATTAATGTCAAACATATGATAGTTTGGGAAGTCACTAAGGTTCTCGTTAAGATATATGGCAACCCCTAGTTTTCTCCCTTTGGATTCCATAAAAATATACCAAACTTAACCCTTTCTCACTTGAGACTCCTTGACCCGATATTTGAAGAGTCCTATCCTTTGAAATTCTTGAAGATAATACTTTTTTATCTAAATCAAGAGTTTTCTTATGTGACATTGATTATTTAAGATGTAGTTAATTATCGGAGCTTGCCCTTATAGGAAACTTTAAGAACCCAACTTAATATAAACCCTGTGTCATTTTTCATATTAGATAAGGGAACTTATCAATCAACATAAAGGTTCGCAGACTAAAATGGATGTCATAAATTCTTTAGTTTATTTAAGCGGGCATCACTAGTAAGTAATACGTTTAATCCTCGGGATAGGCATATTACTTACGGTGTCGTACTGGTTTATTTAAACTATTGTTTATATGAGATCGGTTCGGTCTCGTATTTAAAAAAAAAACTATTACTTTTTGAAACTATATATATTATTAATTAAATTAAATATCACCCTTCCCAACATTCTGGCAACCGACAACTAGCCAAGTGGTCGGATTGAAGTTTCATTTGAAGTTTCATCTAAAGTTTCATCTACCACTCCAAGTGCTCATACTGGTGATACATCTCATGCAACTTGTTGTGTAGATTGAAAAGCTCCTCTTCAATCTTCCCCAAATTGCTCGTCACCTTCTCCAAACTTAGTGCTAAGAATCCATTGAAATAAGTTTGGTCATCATTATGCACAAACTTATTTCCATCTCCATTCTCTTTATTCTCCATGGAAGTAAGTAAGATCTATAACCTTTCTAAATTCTCTTATCTAGTCGAAATATTGAAGGTATAAAGATTAGGGATGAAGGCTAGGTAGTTTTATAGAGAAGACGTGGAGAAAAACTACATTGGGGCGGTTTTCCACTTCCAAAAACTATGGCGCCTAGGTGTCGGATTCTGGCGCCTAGGTGCTAGCATCACAGGACTCTGGTGCTTAGGGGTCAATATTTGGCGCCTAGGCTCCAGTATCATAGTGAACATTGATTTGCCTAACGTTAAATTTCTTCAATTTCCAATTAGCTTTAATACCTTAAATAATGTTAAAGAGATGCTACTAAAGCAAAGGAAAGTCACGATACTACAACAACAACAAACATAAATCAAATCACACTGATAACCATGGGTTTCCTCCCACAAAGCACTTGGTTTAATGTCATTAGCCCGACATATCCAAATGTTTTACTTAGATAGACCCAACATCAAAGTCTCTTTATAATAGGGCTTGTTTTCTCTAATGTAAGGATTTAACCTATGTCCATTTACTTTGGTTATATGTCTAGTTTTTTTATCTTTAATCTCCACAGCCCCATAAGATTAAAATTTTGTCACAACCTGGACTTAAGTTTTTCGGGAAATAATTTCAATCGTGTATTGTATAATAAAACTTCTTGGTCAGGCTCAAAATTCTTCCTTAGAATCTTTTGATCAAGCCAATTTTTTTTTCTTTTCTTTATAGATTCTAGTATTTTCATAAGATTCATTCCTAATTTCGTCAAGCTCATTTAAATGTAATAATTATTTTTCTCCAGCATCCTTTAAAGTATAATTAAATTCTTTTATTGCCCAATAAGCTTTATGCTCAACTCAACTGGTAAATGACAAGCTTTTGACAAGCTTTTCCTTTCCAAATATGAGCCTATATGAAGACATTCTTATAGGAGTTTCATAAGCAGTCCTATAAGCCCATATTGTAGAATCAAGTCTATCAAATCAATCACTTCTTTTAGGATTCACAGTTTTCTTTAAAATTCTTTTAATTTCACGATTTGATGCTTCTACTAATCCACTACTCTGAGAGTGATAAGTTATGAAAATCCTATGTTTAATTCCATATTTTCTAAGTAATATGTCCATTCTAAAATTCATAAAATGACTTCACTCATCAATAATGATCACTTTTAGAATTCTAAATCTAGTAAAAATATTTTTGTTTAGGAATTTTGAAACACTCAGAGCATCATAATGATGCAAGGTTATCGCTTCAATCCATGTAGACACATAATCCATAGCCAGTAAGATACATATCTTTCCTGAAGAAGGTATAAATGGTCCCATAAAATTAAAACCCCAAACATAAAAAATTTAAACTTCTAAAGTAAATTTTAGGAGCATTTTATCTCTTTAATAAATATTGCCTACTCTGTGACATCAACCCCAAGTTTTCACATAATTATTAACATCCTTAAACAATGTAGGCCAATAAAATCCAGAGTGTAAAATTTTAAAAGCAGTCTTATATATTCCAAAGTGTCACCCAAATTTAGATTTATGACATTTTTGTATAATTTCATTAATTGGTACACATCTTTGAATGAATGAATCACGATATTTCTTATATAAATAAGGGTTATCCCAAAAGTAAAACCTTGCATCAAACATAAATTTCTTTTCCTGGTAGCTTGTTATTCTATATGGTAGAATATTACTAAAAAAGTAGTTAACTATATCAGCGTACCATGGTATATGCAACTCAGCAATAGCATAGAGTTGTTCATCAGAAAAATTCTCATTTATGGTATCCTCATTGTTTATTTTTTCCCATGTTCAAGTTTTTACAGATGATCAACAATTTGATTATCAGCTCCTTTTCTATCCACATCTCAAAATCAAATTCTTGCAAAATAAGGACCCATCTGATTAATTTTTGTTTCGCATCCCTTTTTCACATAAGAAATTCAATAGCAAAATGATCAGTATGCACAATACATTTAGCTCCAAGTAAATAAGATCTAAATTTATCAAAAGCATATATTATTGCCAACAGCTCTTTTTGAGTTGTTGTATAATTAATTTGAGCTTCATTAAAAGTTTTGTTGGTATAATATATAACTTTAAAAATCTTATCATATTTTTATTCTAAAACAACTCCAATAGCTTAATCACTTGCATCACACATTAATTCAAACGGTTTTTACCAGTCAAGTGAAACAATGATATTTTTAAGATAATCATTATTAAAATCAAATATAGTATCATTTTCTAAAATATGGCAAAGAGGTTTAGCAATTCTTGAAAAGTCGTTAATATACCTCCTATAAAATCCGGCATGTCCTAGAAAACCTCTTACAATAGTTACTAAATTTGGAGGTTGTAATTTAGCAATAATTTGAATTTTTTGCGTCATCCACTTTCATACCATTTTTAGAAATTTTATGTCTCAATATAATCCCTCCTGTGACCATAAATTGATATTTTTCTCAATTGAGAACTAAATTTGTTTCTTCACAGCATTTTAGAACCTTTGTTAAATGAACTAAGCATAAATCAAAAGTCTAAATCAAAAGAGGGTCCAAAAATTGAGAAATCATCCATAAACACTTCAATTCCTTTCTCAATTAAGTCACAGAAAATAGACATCATACATCTTTGAAAAGTTGCAGGTGTGTTATGATATATGTAAAATATATAGTGTTTTTAGACGCATTTTTATACCTATTTTTGATATATTGCGCTTTAATGGAATGTATTTGTGTGTTCCTCTTTCAGGTACAGGTACAAAGTTGAAAAATGTTAAAAGGAGTGAAAGAGGATCAAATTTGGAGTAAAATGGTGAAAATTGCGCTAAAGTGTTTTGGCGCCTAAGCATCAGATCTGGGGCTTAAGCTCCAGTTAAATAGAAAATGCCACGCCTAAGTGCTAGAGGCCTCGCGCTTAAGCGTTAGAGGCAGTTATTTGATGAGTAAATTTGGTTTTGTGAATTTTATTGAGGTATTTGAGGCACCTTTTGGCATAAATAGGTGGTTACAATCACCAAGGAAGAAAATACAAGTTAAAGACTTGTGAAAGGAGGCATCTCTTGGGGAAATACATTGAATCAAGACACATATTGAAGAGATACCAAAGGCACCTATTGGAAAATTATAAAAGAAGAGGCAAAGAAGAAAAGAAGTGTTCTTGAAAGTCTTGAAAGTGCTTATCAAGGGGGAGTTTTGAGAGGTTTTATAGAGAGTCTTAAAAAGATTTTCAGGCACCAAAAATTTACTTTATCCTTTTTGTTTTTAGTTTTATTTTGTGAGTGTTGTAAAAAAGAAGAGATTCAAAGGAACTTCAAGAGTTTAGTGGTCTTGAGATAAGTTTTTATCTTTTATTTTAGACTACTTTTGATTTTAATTGAGACTTATTATTGATTTGAAAATGATTTCTACTTTTAAACTAAATTGTGATTTTGTTTTCTCTATAGATTCTGACTAGTGTTCTTTATCTTTCTTCTTAAAATGATAAGTAATTGAGTGTTGGGTGGAAGTTGTGGAGAGTATTGATTTTTAATGTTGGAAGAAGTTGTGATGATTTAAATCCATGTACTTCATTTACTTCTTATTTTAGCCTATCCAGATGTTAAAATTTGTTGTGAGAACATATAAGAATCGGGTTGGTATTGTCTCAGTCAACAATTGGAAAGAATCACATGAGGTCATATAAATAAGAATGTAGTTCATATGATTGAGCATAAATAAATAGGGAAATAATCATTGAAGGGTGTAGAGTTGGAGGACTTTAAAGTGACAGGTTAAAGCCCCCAACTTGGTTTATTATTTTAGGTTCTGATACGAGATGTTAGCCCCCAGGTGGAGGGAATCGAGCGAACTCTAGAGTGTGAGCCAGTATCTTTCCTGCCTAGCCGGTCTTCAGAACTATTTAAACTTTAAATTAGCCAATGTTCTTTATAGCATCTCTAGTAAGGACAAAGAATATAATTGCTCCTATTTGGCACAACACAATTTACATACTTTCACAACCGAATTCCTATACTTATTACTGATTCATGATAAGGAGCAAGATATTTTTCAAATTTAGTGCTTTTCCTTACATAAACTATAGTTATCTTTTTAAGTTTTTACTATTTTGTCAAAATATCAAAAAGTCCAAAAATATTTAAATTTTAATTACTGTTAAATTATTTCTAATTTAGGTAATTGTCTTTTTATTATAGAAATTTTGTTGTTCAATAATGCATATTGCATAATTTTTCCGTGGGTTCTATATTCGGGGCTTAATCAGAAAGTCCTATATTACTTGATAACGATACGTATACTTGCATAGTATCCCAATATATATAAATTAAAAGTTAAATTCTTATTTTTCTTCAGGAACAAATTTTTAGTTTTGTTGCAAAATAAGGGAATATAAGTGAAAAATATAATCAGAGGCATTGTTATATTATTGCATATAAACAGTCAGGATCACGTTACATAAACAAAAGAGCATTCTTCTAAAAGCAAAAGTCCCATATAGACTTGTAAATGTAGTCTTTTCTTGATCCTCTGGAGCAATAAGTATTTTGTGATAACCAAAATATTCATCCAAAAAGCAAAAGTATTCATGTTCTGCTAGTCTATCCAACATTTGATCCAAGCAAGTTAAAGGAAAGTGATCCATCCTAGTGGCGGTGTTTAATTTTTTATAATCAATACAAATTTGTCATTCAGTGACTTGTCTTGTTAGAATTAATTTGTTCTTTTCATTTACGACTACAGTCACTCCTCCTTTCTTATAAACACAATGAATAAGACTATTGGATAAATAATCTCATCATCCAACCACTTTAAAATTTCTTTTTTTTTTACCACTTCTTGCATCATAGGATTTTATCTCCTTTGAGGGTCAGCTCTAGGTTTACAGTCATCTTCCATTAAAACTCTGTGTATACAAATTGAATGATTGGTTCCTTTAATATCTGCCAACATCCAACCAAAAGTTTTTTAATAATTTCTCAATGTCACCAATAATTTCTCTTCTTTGTCTTTGGTTAATTCTGAGGATATTATCATAGGTAAAGTAGATGAATTTCCTAAGATTGTATGCGTAGGAAGTATTTTCATCTCAAGTTCAGAAGGATTTTTAATTGAAGGGATTAGAGATTATTTTTAATAGTATCCAAAATTTTAAAGTTTTCATGAACATAATTAGTATCCTTAGCATTTATCTCTGATGATTTTGCTTCAAAATCACCTTCAAATTCACTATCTATCACTTCATTTTTTTCCTCAAAAATGACTTCACATTTTCTTGGTAATGTTTAGCAATCATATAATCCATAATATCCATCCTATAATATTTTTCTTTAACAGGATACCTCATTGACTGTAGAACATTAAAGTTTACTTTCTAGTCATTAACTTTCATGGTCAATTCTCATTTCTGCACATCAATCATAGCACGTCCGGTAGCAAGAAAAGGTCTCCCCAAAAAAATTGGAATTTTTTTTTCTTCTTCCATGTCTAGCACATTAAAATCTATGGGGAAGATAAATTTATCCACTTTAACAAGTACATCTTCTATAACCCCTTTAGGATAAGTAATATATCGATTTAGGATAAGTAATATTAATATATCGATCAGCTAACTGAAGGGTTGCAGTAGTGGGAGAAATCTCTCCTAAGTCTAACCTTTAGAAAATGGATAAAGGCATGAGATTAATGCTAGCTCCCAAATCCCATAATTCTTTTCCATAAAATTTCTCTCCAATCACACAAGGTATTATGAAGCTACCAGGGTCTTTAAGCTTTTGAGGAAGCTTCTTTTGAAATATTGCACTACATTCTTCACTCCGTGCAATAGTTTCATAAGCTTCAAACTTTCTTTTCTTATTTAACATATCTTTCATAAATTTGGTATAACTAGGCATTTGTTCCAAAGCTTCCACAAAATGGAATATTGTTTATAAGCTTTTTAAATATCTCAAAAAATTTTGAAAAATGTTGATCAAGCTTTTATTGTCTCGGTCTTTGAGGAAAAGGAGGTGGAAATCTTTCTAAATCATTTTTTTAGTTGGAGAGATAGATCATTATGTGTCCTTAAAAATAGTTTCTTTAGGTTCTTCAATCTCTCTCTCAACTTCAATCTATTTTTGCTTTTTCAACTTCAATCTATTTTTGACTTCCAACTTTTAATTCCTTTCCACTCCTAAGTTGAACAACTTTTATTTTCTCTTGTTCCATTCCTTTGTCTTTAAGA
Source organism: Phalaenopsis equestris (assembly GCF_001263595.1). NCBI lineage: Eukaryota > Viridiplantae > Streptophyta > Magnoliopsida > Asparagales > Orchidaceae > Phalaenopsis > Phalaenopsis equestris. The sequence goes on along the minus strand of NW_018229970.1, from coordinate 120,106 downwards.
TTTACTTCAACATTACTAGGAAGTGTTCTCTAGGGTCTATTGTTAAGTGCGTTAGCAATTTGTCCCAATTGATTCTCAATATTTCTTATTGTAGTACTTTGAATTTACATCTGATTGCCATTTGCAAAACTACTTCTTCTATCGACAAGTTGTTTTCCTTGAATTGTTGGTTATTAAAGCTAGCAGGATTAGAAGGTCGATAGTTAGAATTACCCTGATTGCTCCAGTTTTTTGTTGGGTTCGCTTGGTTGTTCCCCCATTGCTTATTTCCACCGCTAGAATTGTTCCTCTTAAAATTAGGGTGGGTTTTCAAATCTGGGTTATAAAAATTTGAATATGAGTTATTAGGTTTATTAGCAACCACATGTAACATTTCTAATGATTTAGAATCATTGGTTTGTCCTAATAAATTTTCTTCACTTGCTTTAAATATTTGAGAAAAATTCATAACATAATTATCTAACTTCTTAGAAAATGCAGCTACTTGAGCTACTAAGATGGTAAACGAATCATTATAATGAATACTAGCCACTCTTTTTGGATTTACCCTTTCTGAGGGCCATTGAAAATTATTAGTGGTTATTTCTTTAATTAAGGCATGAGCTTCATCAAATGATTTTGACATTAAAGATTCTCTAGCAGCAGCATCAATTATAGATCTAAGGGAACCTATTAACCTATTGTAAAATGTTTGAATAATTAACCAGTCAGGTAAATCTCATGTGGACACTTTCTAAAGAGTTCCTTAATACATTCTCAAGCCTCATAAATTGACTCCTCTTCAAACTGAATAAAAGAAACAATATTATTTCTAAGCTTAGCACTTTTTTAAGGAGGAAAATATTTAGCCAGGAATTTTTGTGTCATTTCTCCCCAATTTTTAATAGATCCATATGCTAATGAGTTTAACAAAATATTATCTTTATCCCTTAAAAAAAAGAAAAAAGTCTAAGTTTAGTCACATCGTTCAATGTGCCATCATATTTGAATGTCAAAAAAAATTCCAGAAAACTTGCAAGATGTAAATTAGGAAAGATGTAAATTAGGATCCTCAGTAGGATCCTCAGTTGGTGTTCCCCTAAACTGATTATTTTGCACCATTTGTATTATTGCAGGTTTAAGCTCAAATGAATGAGTTAGCCGCTATAGCAGGGATTTGAATACTTAAGTGAATTTCATCTGTCATAAGGATAGCATAGTTCCTTAAAGGTCTTTGAAAATTTTGATGTTCATTTTCATTAGTAAGAGTTTCAATGTTATTTTGTGATGTGTTTGTCATTTCTTGAAAATTATGAAGTTATTTTCTTTTGTGAATTCTTCTTATGGTTCTCTCTAATTCAGAATCGTGAGGTACTGAATCTTTAGAACTTGAACTTCATAAACAAAAAGTAAAATTCAGAAAATAGAACATTAAAGCAATAAAATTTTTTTCATTTTTTTTTTTGTTTTTGAAAATTTTTTTATAATTTTCTATTTATTTTATTTTTTTTAAATTTTTAAAAATTTCAAGTAAAAACTCAAATATTTAGCAATCAAAAATAAAGTTTCAAAATAGTTCTTAATAAAAATATTTTCTTTAAAGTTTTGTATTTACGTCGCTTCCCTTGCAACAATGTCAAAAACTTGACCTGACCTGCAATTACATAGATATTTATATTCTTTAATATGTTAAAAACTTTACTCAAATGATATTTAGCAGCTAGTGAGAACAAATGTAATATGATAAAAATTAAAGAAATAGTTTTCTCACTAAGGTAGTTTTCTCAAAGAAATAGTTTTCTCACTAAGGGTACCACGCAAATATACGTATTGTTTCAACTAATATAGAGTTTTCTTTAAAAACCCCAATATCGGCCCCACAGGAAGCCGAAAGCAAGTAAACAATAAAATGAAATACAAAAATTTTGACTTTAAGAAAACTTTACTTAAGATTGTAGTAACTATCTAAAGAAGAAAATTAAGTTAACTGAAGTCTACTATATGCAAGAAAAAGTAAATGTAATGACTTAGATAATATAAAAGAGACTTCCTCCTTATTAATAATTCATAATCAGTGTAAGATTTCAAAATTTATTTAGAAACTTAAATGTGGTGTTGTGATAAATAGGAGCATACCTATTTCTTTACTTTCTTTCAAATTGTGCAAAAAACATTGGCTAATCTAAAGTTGGTGTTGGCATGTATAGTGGTGTTGGGAAAGTTCTAGTCTCTCAGTTCTAGATTATCCACTGTGCCCTCTCTATAGGACCTACCCGTGACCCTTAGTTCCAATCTCTAGACTAAACTGATACAAGAATCTAGCCTGTCAACTTGGAAACATCTTTTACACGCTCATCAAATCTTATCTCCTTATCTATTTGCGCCACCTTTAGATAATCATGACTGCTCTTTCCAAGGTAGAATGTGATGCTTATAAGTCAAGAAATCTTATACATTTTGGGTCTATAAGTTCCTCAACAGTTTTTAACAATACAAGTGGCCAAATTGTAATATGAATGAAGGACCGGTAAAATATCATTATAATTTTTAGGATCAAAAGAAGTTCCAAACAAAATCAAAATCATTTCCTTAATTACTTTATATTGTAAGGAGAAATAAAAAAAATTACTCAAGAAACATGCTGATAACAAAACAAAACATATTTATAAAGCTCTAATTTAAAGTAAAAAGCTTAAGGACAAAGATACAAATACTTATTTGGAATGTTCCCCCGAGCATTCCTTTAAAGTTGTCTGACTTCTCTTACTCCAACAGCTCTTACAAGACTCAGAAACTCTAAAAATAACAAAGACTCACAAATAAAACTTGTCACACACTTAACACACTCACACATTATGAGACCCTATAGATTTGACTCGTAGCCTCTTGAAATTAATCTATATTATAGAGCTTCAAAAATGACCAAGGGTCAGAAATCTCTTCAAAATTTGGCCTCATTCAATGAATCTTCTAGAAGATAATTGTGGTGCCTAGGCGCCCAACTGTCATGCCTAAGCGCCAGCAAATTTTTGCATGTGGTGCTGGCCAACTTTTTGTAAATCGATAAATACAAGAATTTGATGGTGGTACTAGAAGATTTAATTTCCCGCAACGACGTCCAAAGACTTGATCGCGACCTTATAGATGTGTCAAAATTGATTAAGATGTATAAATATAATATTCAATAATGTTAAAGTTGAATTTTTCAACGCAAGTATACGTATCGCTCAAGTAATATAGGGCTCTAATGAAGTCCTAGGTATCGATCCCATAGGGAGTAGTTTAGAATTAAGGGCTAAGACCTTAGAAAAGCAATACTTTAATCACAAGAACAACATTCAATTTGCTTATCTGTCACTAATAAGCAATTGAAATAAATGGATAATTTTAATAACTAATAAATAACTAATGATATAAGGTAGGGTTTAATTGTGATATTCAATATATAAGAAGCATCCTTCTCCTTGTCAAGAAATTATAGTGAATGGATAAAATGAATTAGTTCAATTTATATTGTG
>NW_018229970.1:116165-116415 GCF_001263595.1 Phalaenopsis equestris | reverse complement strand
ACACTTCAGCACCCAAATGATAGGACCGAATTGAGAATTTTAGTCTATCACTCTAAAATCTGCAATTCTACGCCTAAGAATAATTTTTCCCTATTTATTTGCACCCAACTTCCAAGGGCTTTGACCTCCCTGAATCTTGGATGTAATCTTCACTTCAGTTATAAAACTCAACATTATCTTCACTTCAGTTATATTTTAACAAATCAATTGGCCAGATTGAAAGTAAATTAAGATCGAAGTGAAAAGATCA
>NW_018229970.1:112447-114700 GCF_001263595.1 Phalaenopsis equestris | reverse complement strand
AATTAAATTCACTACATGAAATCATATAAATAATTTTTGAAAATATTGAAATAGAAGACATCTAATAGTTGATCTTTTTCTTCCCTCCCCAAAACTTAAATTTTTAAATATGAAATAATACAGGTGGAAAAAAAAACAATAAATATAAATCATACCTCAGTATTTTAGGCATTTTCATCATTCCTAAATTTCTGCAGGCCTTCTCAAATTTTTACTTCATCTGGTCTGTAATATTAGGAGCTTTCTACACATATAAATCATTAGAGGAATTTCTGGGTAATGAAATTTTGAAATAAGTATAAAACTAAAACAATCATGACATTTCCTAACACAATCACAATACTAAACAATTAAAATTAAAATGCGGAATAAAAATCACATTACAATCCACAGTTCTACTCAATATCTATTAAAATACACATGCACATTTAACTACCACACTAACTTTATAAAAATTAAAATTATCCAAGTGCACAAAATGAAAGTCCAAATACATAAACATCCATTTCTCTTACAAAAAGATAAAATCAAAATACATCCCAAGCTATATTTTCATCGCCTTGATCAGCAGGTGGATTGGGTTGATATTGAGTATATCGTGGGCATTCAGGAAACGTAAAATCAGGCTCTCCTCTGTAGTGTCGGGACTGAGCTTCATAATAGGATACCTCAAAATTTGAATGCCTCTGCAAGTACTCACTATCATAATCGTGTCAACGTTCTAAACCTCTAATCCTTTTACTTATCAATTCTATGCACTTTCGCTGCAAGGTCAACTCATTCATCAAATCAAAGAGGGTAGGGGAACTAGAAGGTGGAAGGTTATAACTTGTAGAGGGGACATCTCTACTAGTAGAAGGTTCTTGACTTCTACTCCCAGTTCTACATTTCTCATGGGATTCATAAGTCTTCAAATTATATTTACTAATGGGTTTCATAGGATAAACCCATTCTTCATCTCCAAATTCTACTCCAGAAAGTTTGCAAATTGTATAAATAATTCCAAGATGTCCTAGACCTCCACTAATTTCACTCCTTGCCATAGTCAAAATATCTTTAAGAATTATTCTCCCCACATTTATAGTTTTACTATTCTGAATACAGAAATTCAGAATAGTTCTATCTCTATTTACCTCACTATGGTGATAGGTCGGTAATAGAGTAGAGGAAATGAAATAGTGCCATGCCTTAGAGGTGGCATTCAGCATGGAAGCAGAAAAATTTACCCTTTCTCGCTGCTTTATCTTCCATGTTCCTTTCCCATCAGTGAGAAAGTTGATCACATTATTGAGGGGACCTTCAATCGTACTAAAGGATTCATATTGGCAGCTGTAACAGTCTGGAATTTCATAAAAAGTGTTGATGCGGGCGGCGATAAATTCCATAGGAAATCCACGCACTTGCACAATTCCGTCATTAGAATAAATCACATTGGCGTAGAACTCCTTCACAACATTTTCATCCACTTTATTGGTGGTGTAACAAAAGTTTTCCCACCTCTGCTCGGCAATAACACATTCAATTTCTCCTCCCAGACTTTCAAAAACTTGATCTTGTATGCACTTCTTTCCTTCAAATATGGAAGTAAATTTTGTTTGAGTCATCGCATTGACGAAGTGAGACTCGTCAAACTCAACCCATCTCTTTTGTCGTGGAGCGATTTCAATCTAATCAAATTATATAAAAATTCCAAAAATTACTTCAAATATGTAAACCATGACTTCCAATAGTAATTCTAAGAGTTTAACAATAAGATCCATGAATTTTTCTCAAATTCTTTTACATTCCCACATTTTTTGGATCTCCTCAATGTGGGAGAAATTCATGGTGTAAATCAAATATTTTTAGCTTGGATTGAAGCTCTTACCCAGAGATGATCAAATTTGATGTCAAAAAGCTTTGATATCGCCTTCTAATCCAAGATCTCTCAAGCCCTAGGTTTCGAAAATGGCTTTTTATTAGGAGGAAGGGGATGATGAATAGTGGCGGTTAACTGGTCAAAATTGTGGTTAAAGGTGTTTTTTGTGAGCTCACCGTCGGCGGGGTCGATTGCGTCGTCGGCGCGCTTAATTCGAATTTAAATCCTAAGTGCAACGTCGAGGGCGTCGTCGTCGGGCTCTATTAATTTTGTCCAAATTCTGGATTTTTGCAATTTCGATCAATTTCAAGCCTAAACGACATCCGTTTAATCATTATAGACATAATTTTAAATAACTAAATGATGTACTTAGCACATATAAACTTTCACAGCAC
>NW_018229970.1:109549-111699 GCF_001263595.1 Phalaenopsis equestris | reverse complement strand
GAAGTCCCCTTTGGTTGCAGTAATTCAAAATAGCACTTTATTTAGAAACTTTACCGATCTTCATTGTCGGTAACAGTTTCACAGAAATGAAAAAGTGTCAATGTTTTGAAGCGGGATTCAGAAGTGTTACAGAAAAACTAACATACCCATTCACTCTCATTTCCCAATCGTCAGTTTCGTTTGTTAAATACTGGTAAATTTCATTCATCTGATTTCTTATTGGGACAAAATTAGAATAGTGACAGACAGGAACATTCTCTATCATATATAATTTGTTGATATGTGCAGGAGTGAAAGTGATCCATCTCCCTCACACAAAAATAACTCCTTAGTTGATTCCATGCAAATTTGCATAAAACTCTTTTACCACTAGAACAACCACGGTGGCACTAGTGTAGCACAGCACTTCCTATATTCATCGCACTATCGTTTCTTCAATATCCGTTGTGGGATTATTCAATCCTCATTCTTTGATTAATCTTTTCTTCGTTAGCAACTTGTTGAAGATTCGCTGTGCTTCCGCACTACACTAATAAACTTTCGCCGATTGCACTAATAAACTTTCGCCGATTGAAAGCTTGCATTTTGGGATTATTAGGGGAATTGGATGCCATAGGAATAAAATTGGTAGAGTTTCACTTCATTTTTGGAGGGAAAATATGAGTTAGAATTCAAATTTTTTAGTTTAAAAAGACTTCATGCCCAAAAACCGTTAAAAACTGCCACTCGAACACAAGAAACTATCATCTCACCGGTCTCGCCGTCGACGGCCTTGATGGCATCGTTGGCCCGCCTCTATATTAATTTTGTCTGAACTCTCAGGAAAAACCCTCCGTCGGCGGTGTCGTTGGCGTCGTTGGCGCCCAAGGCAAAATTTTCACAGTTCGCTCTGGTCCGAATGCATTCCAATTTTTCTTCATTGATCCAATTTTAATAATGTTTCAAGGGTAAATAAGAGTAGTAGAGCTTAATACTACCATAAACTAGCGATAATCTCAAATAAAAACTACTATAATTGTGAATAAAGTAAAGAAAAAAAAGGTTGCCTCTCATAAAGCGCTTGGTTTAACGTCGTCAGCCCAACCTATTCAGGTGTCATTCAGGTTAACTGATCATTAAAACCTCTTTAATATTTAGTCTTTTACCCTCATAATATGGTTTTAATCTATGTCCATTTACTTTAAATATATTTCCTATTTTCTGATCTTCAATTTCAATAGCTCTGTAAGTATAAACTTGAGTCACAGTAAATGGCCCTAACCAACGAGACTTCAATTTTCCAGGGAATAACTATAGTTTAGTATTGTAAAGCTAGACTTCTTATCCTGGTTCAAAGTTCTTTTGGTTAATCTTCTGATCATGCCATAACTTTAATTTTTCTTTATAAATTCTATCTTTATCATAAGATTCTTTCCTTAATTCTTCCAATTCATTTAATTGTAACAATCTCTTCTTACCAGCATCTTTCAAATTATAATTGAATTCTTTAATTGCCCAATATGTTTTATGCTTCAATTCTAATGGTAAGTGACAAGTCTTTCCAAAAATCAGTCTGGAAGGAGTCGTTCCAATAAGAGTTTTATAAGCAGCCCTGTAAGCTCATAATGCAGTATCCAATCTAGTAGATCAATCTATTCTACTAGGGTTTACAGTCTTTTCAAGTATTTTTTTAATCTCTCTATTAGAAACTTCATCTAACCCACTGGTTTGAGGGTGATAAGCAGTAGAGATTCGATGAATAATATTTCTACTGACCAAAGGAAAATATGTTGAGATTATCATATCTATTTTATACTATTTTTAATGATATTGCGCTTGAAAGAAAGATATTTTTTATTTTTGTTGCAGGAATGATGAATTTGTATCATTGGAGCAAAAAAGATACAAAAAGGAGTGAATTTGGAGCGAAATAGACCAAAATGTGAAGATTTGAACTAGGCCACCGACGGCACTCTCGACCCCGCCGTTGACGAGTTTTTCCCGAGACTACAGGACAAAATCTTCAGAAGCCCACCGACAGCGCCCTCGAGGCTTCCGACGGTGAGATCAACGGTTATGCCTACTCAAGCTTTGGATAAGGCCAAATTTTGAAGGAATGCTTAGGTAACTCTTGGGAAAGCTCATCCACAACTTTAAAAGAACATTTTGGC
>NW_018229970.1:106057-109337 GCF_001263595.1 Phalaenopsis equestris | reverse complement strand
TTGAGGAGTGTTCTTGGGGAGAATTTAGAGATAAGTTATTTATTTGTTGTAGTTTGTATGACTTTAATTTTATTTATGAATTCCGAGTTTTGTTGTGTTTTTCTCATGAGTTCTAAGTAGTTTTCTCTGTCTTTATGTTTGTCTCGAGATTTGTGAAATGGTGATTTGAATTGGCGAAGCCATGAAAATGTTTAAGAAATTGTGATGATCTTTTCACTTTGATCTTAATTTACTTTCAATCTAGCCAATTAATTTGTTAAAATATGTTGAGTTTTACAACTAAAGTGAAGATTATATCCAAGATTCAGAGAGGTCAAAGCCTTTGGAAGTTGGGTGCAAATAAATAGGAAAATATTATTCTCGGGCGTAGAATTGGAGATTTTAGTGTGACAGACTAAAATTCTCCAATTCAGTCTTATTTTTTGGGTGCTGAAGTCTAGATGTTAGCCCTCATGTGAGGGGAACGTGGGAGCTCCAAAGTGAGAGCCTATATCCTCCCAGCATAGCCGCAGATTCAGTAAACAAGCATAGGATTAGTCAATGTTCTTTATGTCTGGACCAAAGGGTAAAGAATAGGTATGCTCCTATTTGGCACTATACAAATTGAACTAATTCATTTTATCCATTCACTATAATTTCTTGACAAGGAGAAGGATGCTTATTATATATTGAATATCACAATTAAACCCTACCTTATATCATTAGTTATTTATTAGTTATTAAATTATCTATTTATTTCAATTGCTTATTAGTGACAGATAAGCAAATTGAACGTCGTTGTTGTGATTAAAGTATTACTTTTCGAAGGTCTTAGTCTGTAATTCTAAACTACTCCCTATGAGATCGATATCTAGGACTCCATTAGAGCCCTATATTACTTGAGTGATATGTATACTTGCGTTGACAAATTTGAATTTAACATTATTGAATATTATATTTATACATCTTAATCAATTTACTCACATATATAAAGTCGCGATCAAGTCTTTGGACGACGTTGATGGAAATTAAATCTTATAGTAGCACCATAAAATTCTTGTATTTGTCAATTTACAAAATATTGGCCAAGTTTTTGGCGCCGTTGCCGGGGAGTGAGTGAGTAAAATTACGATCAGAGTAATGGACAAATTAGGATTACTAGAAATTTTTTACTTAAATTGCAACTTATTTTTATTTTTATATTTAGTTAATTATATTACTGAGTACTGATTTCAAATTGTATGGGTAAATTTGGACCTGAAAATCTTATACCCTACTATTCAGAATTAGAACGCACTGTTAGAAGGATTAGAAAATCAAGAAGAGAACCTAGAAATTCTGATACAATGGCAAACAACCTGAAAAATCCAGGAATAAAGAATGAACACCAACCTAGACCCCTAAGAGATTATGCAAATCCTATAGCAGATGAGATTCACTTATCTATCCAAAATCCTAATGTAACTGTTAATTCATTCGAGCTTAAACTTGCTATTATCCAAATGGTACAAAACAATCAATTTGGAGGTACACCAAATGAAGATCCTAACTTACACCTTTACACCTCGCTTACACCTCGCTTGTTTTTTAGAACTATGTGCTACTTTTAAATATGACAGAGTCTCAAACGATGCTGTTAAACTTAGACTTTTTCCTTTTTCACTGAGGGATAAGGCTAAGATATGGTTAAACTCGCTAGCACCAGTATCTATTAGAACTTGTGGAGAACTGTCACAGAAATTTCTTTCCAAATATTTCACTCCATCAAAGACTGTTAAACTAAGAAATGACATAACATACTTTTGTCAGATTGATGGAGAGTCAATATATGAAGCTTGGGAGAGATTTAAAGATCTTCTTAGGAAGTGTCCTCATCATTTGTTACCTGATTGGTTAATAATTCAAACTTTTTATAATGGATTAGTGGGATCGATTATAGATACTGCGGCTGGTGGTTCTTTAATGTCAAAACCTTTTGATGAGGCTTATTCATTAATAGAAGAGATGGCTACTAAGAATTTTTAATGGCCCTTTGAGCGGGTAAATTCTAAAAGAGTAGCTAGTATCAATGATTCTGATGCAATATCTATGTTAGTGGAGACAAGACTATCTGAAAAAGAGAAAGTGGATACCGAAAAGGATCATGAGTACCCAGATTAGAGTATCCATTTACCCCAATGAAAATTACTGTGGAGAAACCTCCACCATTTCCTCAGAGATTGAAGCAACACAAACAAAATAAACAATTTTCCAAATTTTTAAAAATTCTTAAGAAGTTAACGGTAAAGATTCCCTTCGTAGAAGTTTTAGAGCAGATGCTCAATTATGTGAAATTTATGAAAGATATTCTGAACAAGTAAACGAAGTTCACAGATAACAAAACTGTTGCACTTAGCAAAGAGTGTAGTGCAATTATTCAGAAAAAGCTTCGTGAAAAATTAAAAGATCCTGGTAGTTTCACTATACCATGTGCTATCGGTGAAAAATTTTATGGAAGAGCTTTATGTGATTTGGGAGCCAGCATTAATCTTCTCCCTCTATCAATTTTTAAAAGATTAGGATTAGGAGAAGTCTCACCTACTTCTATAACTCTACAGTTAGCGGATCGATCAGTTACATATCCTAAGGGAGTTATAGAAGATGTTTTAGTAAAAGTGGACAAATTTATCATTCCTGTGGATTTCATTGTTTTATATATGGAGGAAGATAAAGAAATACCTATCATTTTTAGGGAGACCATTTTTAGCTACTGGAAAAGCTATGATAGATGTTCAAAAATGAGAATTAACTATGAGAGTTAAAGACCAAGAAGTGACTTTTAACATTGCGAAATCTATGAACTACCGTGCTGTTGAAAGAGATAATGAATGTTTTTGCATGGAAATTATTGAACATCTACTAAACAAACATTTTAAAGAACATTTTAAAGATTAAAAGCATTTTGAAAAAGAAGAGCATTTTAAAGAACAAATTGAAGAGTATGATGAAATTATTCTGGATAAATTAGAAAATGAAGAATTAGATTATGTTCAAGAAAGATTTGAGATGTTGGATATCACAGAAAATGCTGATAAGAATCTATTTCCTTCGATTATAAAACCACCGGAACTTGAGTTAAAAACATTACCTAACCACTTGAAGTATGTGTTTTTGGGAGACTCATTTACATTACCTTTTATTGTATCTTCAGATTAAATGATTTACAAGAGCACAAACTGTTTGATACATTGAAAAGTTATAAGAAAGCTTTTGGTTGGACCTTAGCTAATATTAAAGGAATCAGTCCTTCGATCTGTATGCA
>NW_018229970.1:104388-105659 GCF_001263595.1 Phalaenopsis equestris | reverse complement strand
GGATCAAGAAAAGACAACATTTACTAGCCCTTTTGGAACTTTTGCTTTTCGAAGAATGCCTTTTGGATTATGTAATGCACTTGCAACATTCCATAGATGTATGATGTCCATATTTAGTAAGTTAATTAATGATGGATTGGAATTATTTATGGATGATTTCTCTATATTTGGGACATCATTTGACGCATGCTTAATTTACCTTGAAAAAGTTTTGGAGTTATGCGAAAGGACTAATTTAGTTCTAAATTGGGAGAAATGTCAATTTATGGTTGCACGAGGAATTGTGTTAAGGCATAAAATTTTGGAAGATGGCATGGAAGCCGACCCTGCAAAAATTTAAGTTATATATAAACTAACACCTCCTACTAATGTAAGAGAAGTTAGGAGTTTTCTTGGACGTGTTGGTTTTTACAGGCATTTTATTAAAGATTTCTCAAAAGTTACTAAACCTCTGTGCCAACTTTTAGAAAAGGACAAGAAATTTTAATTTACTAAAAGTTGTTTAAATGTCTTTAAGTTATTAAAGAAAAAATTAATCACAGCCCTTATTATAGTTTCACCTAATTGGGAGAAACCATTTGAACTGATGTGTGATGCTAGTGATTATGCTATTGGAGCTGTTCTTGGACAAAGGTACGAAGAGATTTTTAAAGTTATATACTACGCTAGTAAAACTCTTAATGATGCACAAATTAATTATACTGTTACTGAAAAAGAGTTACTGGGCACTGTGTATGATTTGGATAAATTTAGATCTTATTTAATTGGAGCTAAATGTGTTGTATATACTGATCACTCTACTACTAAATATCTGATGCAAAAGAAGGATGCTAAACCGAGGTTGATTAGATGGATACTATTAATGCAAGAATTTGATCTTTTGGTTATTGATAGAAAGGGAACTGATAATCAAATTGCTGATCATTTATTGAGATTAGAAAACCATGAATTATCTAACACCGATAATGAGATTACAGATAGTTTTTTCTGATGAATAACTTTATAATATTACTGAGGGAGAATACCATGGTATTCTGATTTTGTTAATTATATTGTAAGTGATATTTTGCCACCTATGCTGACATTGTAACAACAAAAAAAATTCATTCATGTTGTGAAAGCATATTTTTGGGATGAGCCTTATTTATATAAACAATGTAAGGATCTTATTATGAGGAGATGTGTACCTTATGAAGAAACTGAGCTGATCATTCAGAAATGTCATGATTCTGAATTTAGAGGACATTTTGGGATTGATAAAACTACTTATA
>NW_018229970.1:102897-103747 GCF_001263595.1 Phalaenopsis equestris | reverse complement strand
TAATTTAATTATAATTTGAAAGATAAAAATTGTTATTATAAAAAAATAATCTAAATGACATAAAAATAACTTTGAAAGATCTTACTAAGGAGATATTCCTTTCGCTTTAAATAAATATTGAAAAGAAAAAGAAACATAAATACAAAGACATCAAGTATTGTCGATGCAAAAAATTTGGGTATTATTCCAATAAATGACTTCTAAGAAAAATGCTAAATGAATTACAAATTAACGAAGGATTAAAACAAACCTTAACGAATGTAAATTGAAGATCAGAAAAAGATCAGATGACGGGAAATAGATTTAAAGTAAATGGACATAAATTAAAACCATATTATGAGGGTAAAAGACCAAATATTAAAGAAGTTTTAATGATCAATGAACCTGAATAACACCTGAATAGGTCGGGCTGACAACGTTAAACCAAGCGCTTTATGGGAAGAAACCCATATTTATCTTCACTTTATTCAAAATTATAGTAGTTTTTATTTGAGATTATCGCTAGTTTATCGTAATATTAAGCTCTACTACTCTTCTTGGACCAGAGCGAAACTGTGAAAATTTTGCCTTGGGCGCCGACGGCGCCATCGACGCCGCCAACGGCGGGTTTTTCCCGAGAGTCTAGAAAAAATTCATACAGAGGCGCGCAGACGGCGCCATCAAGGTCGTCGACGATGAGACCGGTGAGATGACGGTTTCTTATGTTTGAGTGGCGATGTTTTCGTCTTTTTAAATTCAAAAATTCGAATTCTAATTAATATTTTTTCCTCCAAAAATGAAGTGAAACTCTACCAATTTCATTCTTATGGCATCCAATTCCCCTGATAATCCCAGAATGCTGATAATCCCA
>NW_018229970.1:99744-102859 GCF_001263595.1 Phalaenopsis equestris | reverse complement strand
TGCGGAAGCGCAGCGAATCTTCAAGCAGCGAATCTTCAAAAAGTTGCTGATGAAGAAAAGATTAATCAAAGAACGAGGATTTGTGAATCGTGAATTGAATAATCCTACGATGCATATTGAAGAAACGATAGTGTGGCGATAATGGGAAGTGTTGTGCTACACTACTGCATCGTGGTGGTTCCATTGGTAAAAGATTTCAGTGGTAAAAGAGTTTTATGCAAATTTGCATTAAATCAACCAAGGAGTTGTTTATGTGCAAGGGGTGCAAAGGAGTTGTTTATGTGCAAGGGAGATGGATCACTTTCACTCCTGCACGGATCAATGAATTATATATGATAGAGAATGTTCCTGTCTGCCACTATTCTAATTTTGAAGTTTACCAGTATTTAACAGACGAAACTGGCGATTGGGAAATGAGAGAGAACGGGTATCTTAGTTCTTCTGCAACACTTCTGAATCTCGTTTTAAAAAACTGGCACTTTTTCATTTCTGTGAAACTGTTACTGACAATGAAGATCAGTAAAGTTTCTAAAGAAAGTGTCATTTTGAATTACTGCATCCAAAGGGGACTGTAGATCGACATTGGATCTATAATTATGAGGTCGGTTTTGATTCACGGATCCACTTATGGGCTTGGACACCCCTCCACAATTTTCTCACTTTGCAGTCAGTTCCAAGTGTCCTATGAAAATTGGGAAAAGGTGTTGCTACCTTGGAAGCCTTTAGACCCAACTGAAAGATTCCCATCATTTGAAGATGAAAATGACATGGTCATGATAGTTGATCAATCATCTCAGAATTCACTGCCAGTTCAACCCTTAGTCCCTGATAAGTCTTTGGTGATGTTGCGTCGAATCAAGAAACTGGAAAAGGAGGTCCAAAATGTCATGAATGCGATTAATAATATCTCTGATTTCTTTGATCATTTGGACTGGAGGATGAAGGAACAATTCAAATATTCTGGACATTTAGAAGATAGTTTGATACGACTGATGAGGAGGATGAAATTGATAGAGTAGGATTCTACTGAAGAATTTCCATTCCGACCCTTTTACAACCTCTTCGTTCATGTGCAATCATTGGGTGATCTCAGAGGAGAATCGAGTAATGAGTCTGAGGATTAGTAGATTTATATTACTACATATATGTCTATCTATGTATTTTGATTTGAATTTTATATTTACTTTGCTTTAGAATTATGCTTCTAGATTTCTGTATAGTTGAGACTAAGCATAGGATGTTTTGTTTTCGGCGTTTTGAGTGTTGTGGCTTGGATTGCGACGCTGAATTAATGTATTGAGGTTGAGAAAATACCAAACTTAGGTGTGTTATGTAACGTATATTGTACCCCTTGGAATTTATATATAATTGTGATGTTTTGTGTTGTGAAAGTTTATATGTGCTAAGTACATCATTTAATTGATGTACTTATGTTTGTATTTTTATTTTATGTAATCTTTTTGTAAGAGAAATGGATGTTTATGTATTTGGACTTTCATTTTATGTACTTGGATAATTTTAATTTTTATAAAATTAGTGTGGTAGTTAAATGTGCATGTGTTTTTAATAGATATTGAGTAGAATTGTGTATTGTAATGTGATTTTTATTCCGCATTTTAATTTTAATTGTTAGTATTTTGATTGTGTTAGGAAATATTGTGCTTGTTTTAGTTTTATACTTATTTCAAAATTTCATTACCCATAAATTCCTCTAATGATTTTAATGTGTAAAAAGCTCCTAATATTACAAACCAGGTGAAGTAAGAATTTGAGAAGGCCAGCAGAAATTTCAAAATGATGAAAATGCCTACAATACTGAGGTATGATTTATATTTATAGTATTTCTTTCTACCTGTATTATTTCATATTTAAAAATTTTAAGTTTGGGGGAGGGAAGAAAAAGATTAACTATTAGATGTCCTCTTTTTCAATATTTTCAAAAATTATTTATATGATGTTATGTAGTGAATTTAATTCAGGTAACTATATTTTTGTAACTATTTAAATATTATGGTAGATATAAAGAAATATTTTCGTAATGAAAATTAATTTTGTAACTTAAGATATTTAGTCTAAGAGAATAAGATTATAGTTAACTATTTAAAGTAAAGGAAACTATATTTTGAAGTATTAAGAATCAGGAAATTCATTTGAGAAGAAAAGATTGGGGCTCAATGATGTAAAAACTATGAAATATTTATAAGGTAAAGAAATGAGTTGAGTTTCAAATTTACGGAAAGAAAAGTGAAGTTCAAAATCATTAAAGGCTATCCAGATATAGTAATCCTCACTTAAAAAAGGAAAAAGAAAGGATTGAAAACAATCCCTGAAATGAAACGAAAAATATATAGGATTGAAAACAATCCAAATGAAAAAGAGAAAAGAAAGAAAAAATTATGGAAGTGAGGAGAAGCTTGAGGATATGCCTAATCAAAAATTGGCTTCACTGGACCTACCTAAAGGAAAAATGTAAATACATTCCTGAAATTATATTTATGGAATAGGTCTTTTACTAGTAGAGTTCTCATGAAGTTCTTATCTTTTGGATATTCTAAGTGACTTAATATTGCAACATATAGTCATTCTTGAAATAAATAGAAGACTAGAACTCTTACAACTTGATGACTAGATAATCTAGAGGCTACAGAGTTGATTCAATTACTTGAATTTTTTTCTGAAAATCTCACTATGATATTTATTTAAATCAAACTTATAGTATTTTGGAATTAAAATTTTACTGTGGTAGATCATAATTTTTATATAGTACTAAAATTACTTGAGGACAAGTAATAGTTAAGTTTGGGGGATTTTGACTGAAGGAAAATTAGTTGAGATTATCATACCTATTTTATATGGTTTTTATTGATATTGCACTTTAAAGAAAGGTATTTTTGATGTTTTGTTGCAGGAATGATGAATTAGGGCCATTGGAGAAAAAAGATACAAAAAGAAGCGAATTTGGAGTGAAAAGGACCAAAATGTCAAGATTTGAACTAGGCCGCCGACGGCGCCCTCGACCCCGCCGACAGCGAGTTTTTTTCGATAATACAAGACAAAATCTTCAAAAGTCCGCTGACGGCGCCCTCGAGGCCACCGACGGTGAGATCGACGGGGA
>NW_018229970.1:96610-97423 GCF_001263595.1 Phalaenopsis equestris | reverse complement strand
GTGTGCATCATTAAGAGTTTTACTAGCATAGTATATAACTTTAAAAATCTTTTCGTACCTTTGTCCAAGAACAGCTCCAATAGGATAATCACTAGCATCACACATCAGTTCAAATGGTTTCTCCCAGTTAGGTGAAACTATAATAGGGGTTGTGATTAATTTTTCCTTTAACAACTCAAAGGCATTTAAACAACTTTCAGTAAATTCAAATTTCTTGTCCTTTTATAAAAGTTGGCATAGAGGTTTAGTAACGTTTGAGAAATCTTTAATAAAACGCCTATAAAAACCAACATGTCCAAGAAAACTCCTAGCTTCTCTTACATTAGTAGGAGGTGTTAGTTTAGATATAACTTGAATTTTTGCTGGGCTGCTTCCACACCATCTTCCGAAATTTTATGCCCTAACAAAATTCCTCCTGTAATCATAAATTGACATTTCTCCCAACTTAAAACTAAATTAGTCCTTCCGCTAACTCCAAAACTTTTTTAAGGGTAAATTAAGCATGTGTCAAATGTCAAATGATGTTCCAAATACAGAGAAATCATCCATAAATACTTCCAATCCATCATCAATTAACTTACTAAATATGGACATCATACATCTCTGTAATGTTGCAGGTGCATTGTACAATCCAAAAGGCATTCTTCAAAAAGCAAAAGTTCTAAAAGGACTAGTAAATATTATATTTTCTTGATCCTCGGGAGCAATAGGAGTTTGATGGTAACTGGTATATCCATCTAAAAAGCAAAAATATTTGTGCTCAGCAAGTCTATCCACTATTTGATCTAAAAAGGGTAAAGGGAAGTGATCTTT
>NW_018229970.1:94412-96330 GCF_001263595.1 Phalaenopsis equestris | reverse complement strand
ATTTAATCTCCTTTGTGGATCAACTCTTGGTTTATATTGTTCATCTAATATAATTATGTGCATACAGATCAAAGGATTGATTCCTTTAATATCAGCTAAGGTCCAACCAAAAGCTTTCTTATATCTTTTCAATGTATCTAACAGTCTTTGCTCTTGCAGATCATCTAATTCTGAAGATATAATAACAGATAATGTAGATTAGTCTCCCAAAAACACATACTTCAAGTGGTTAGGTAATGTTTTTAACTCAAGTTCCGGTGGTTTTATAATCTATATCTTTTCAATGTATCTAACAGTCTTTGCTCTTGCAGATCATCTAATTCTGAAGATATAATAACAGATAATGTAGATTAGTCTCCCAAAAACACATACTTCAAGTGGTTAGGTAATGTTTTTAACTCAAGTTCCGGTGGTTTTATAATCGAAGGAAATAGATTCTTATCAGCATTTTCTGTGATATCCAACATCTCAAATCTTTCTTGAACATAATCTAATTCTTCATTTTCTAATTTATCCAAAATAATTTCATCATTCTCTTCAATTTGTTTTTCAAAATGCACTTCTTTTTCAAAATGTTTTTTATCTTCAAAATGTCCTTTAAAATGTTTGTTCAGTAGATGTTCAATAATTTCCATGTGAAAACATTCATTATCTCTTTCAAAAGCAGGGTATTTCGTAGATTTCGCAATGTTAAAAGTCACTTCTTGATCATTAACTCTCATATTTAATTCTCCTTTTTGAACATCTATCATAGCTTTTCCAGTAGCTAAAAATGGTCTCCCTAAAATGATAGGTACTTCTTTATCTTTTTCCATATCTAAAACAATGAAATCCACAGGAAAGATAAATTTGTCCACTTTTACTAACGCATCTCTTATAACTCTCTTAGGATATGTAACTGATTGATCCGCTAACTGTAGAGTTACAGACGTAGGTGAGACTTCTCCTAATCCTAATCTTTTAAAAATTGATAGAGGCATGAGATTAATGTTGGCTCCCAAATCACATAAAGCTCTTCCTTAAAATTTTTCACCGATAACACATGGTATAGTGAAACTACCAGGATCTTTTAATTTTTCAGGAAGCTTTTTCTGAATAATTGTACTATACTCTTTGCTAAGTGTAACAATTTCATTATCTGTGAACTTCCTTTTCTTGTTCAGAATATCTTCATAAATTTCACATAATTGGGCATCTGCTCTAAAGATTCTACAAAGGGGATGTTTAACGTTAACTTCTTAAGAATTTCTAAAAATTTGAAAAAAATTTTATTCTGTTTGTTTTGCTTCAATATTTGAGGAAATGGTGGTGGAGGTTTCTCCACAGTAATTTTCATTAGTGTAAATGGATACTCAAAATCTAGGTACTCATGATCCTTTTCTTTTTTGGTATCCACTTTCACTTTTTCAGTTTCTATTTCTTTTTGCACTCTTGTCTCAAATTATCTTCCACTTTGTAATTTAATCACCTTGATTTGTTCTTTTCCTTGATCTTTAAGATTTGGTTCCACAGTGCTCGGAAAAGTTCCTAATGTTTGGTTACTAAGCGCAGTAGCAATATGCCCTAATTGGTTTTTAATATTCTTAATAGTACTTCCTTGATGTTGTAATTGACTTCTTTAAATATGTAATTGATTTGCTTGATTATGTAATTGTTGACCCATGTTTAATATTAGCTCTTCCATAGACAACTTTTTTCTCCTTAATTTGAGTATTATTGTTAAACCCTGGAGGATAAGAAGGTCTATAGTTAACATTTCCTTGGTTAGATGAATTTCCTAATGGGTTCACTGAGTTGTTTGCCCATTGTTGATTTGTAGAAGAATTGTTATTCCAATTAAAATTTGGATGATTCTTCCAACCTGAGTTATAATAGTTTGAATATGGGTTGTTGGGTCTATTAATAGCATTTAAGGTCT
>NW_018229970.1:93814-94043 GCF_001263595.1 Phalaenopsis equestris | reverse complement strand
CTAAGAAGATCTTTAAATCTCTCCCAAGCTTCATATATTGACTCTCCATCAATCTGACAGAATGATGTTATGTCATTTCTTAGTTTAGCAGTCTTTGATGGAGGGAAATATTTGGAAAGAAATTTCTAAGACAGTCCTCCCCAAGTTCTAATAGATCCTAGTGCTAACGAGTTTAATCACATCTTAGCATTATCCCTCAGTGAAAAAGGAAAAAATTCTAAGTCTAACA
>NW_018229970.1:92674-93196 GCF_001263595.1 Phalaenopsis equestris | reverse complement strand
CAATTGAAATAAATAGATAATTTTAATAACTAATAAATAACTAATGATATAAGGTAGGGTTTAATTGTGATATTCAATATATAAGAAGCATCCTTCTCCTTGTCAAGAAATTATAGTGAATGGATAAAATGAATTAGTTCAATTTATATAGTGTCAAATAGGAGCATACCTATTCTTTATCCTTTGGTCCAGACATAAAGAACATTGACTAATCCTATGCTTGTTTACTGAATCTGCGGCTAGGCTGGGAAGATACCGGCTCTCACTTCGGAGCTCCCATGTTTCCCTCACTCGAGGGCTAACATCTACACTTCAGCACCAAATAATAGGACCGAATTGAGGATTTTAGTCTGTCACTCTAAAGTCTCCAATTCTACACCCAAGAATAATATTTCCTTATTTATTTTACTTATTTACACCTGGGCTTTGTCCTCCCTGAATCTTGGATGTAATCTTCACTTTAGTTGTAAAACTCAAATTATTTTAACAAATCAATTGGCGAGATTGAAAGTAAATTAATTG
>NW_018229970.1:62030-92412 GCF_001263595.1 Phalaenopsis equestris | reverse complement strand
CTTTCTTCCTCTGAATCTCTTCCTTTCTTTACAGCACACAAAATTCCTCTTTAAAGTAGCAAGGAGGAAGAAATCTCTCACTTTCCCTCCTTCTCCCTTCCCCTCCACTCTTACAATTTCTCGAAGAAATCCTCACAATTGTTACACAGTAATGGAACATCTCTAACCTCCAAAGCCTCTAGACTCTTCAGGTTCCCTAGGCTCTCCAGGCTCCCCAGGCTCTCCCAGCTCTCTTAAATTTTGGCTAACATGTTCTTTTAAAGTTGTAGATGAGCTTTCCCAAGAGTTCTCTAAACATCCCTTCAAAATTTGGTCTTATCCAAAGCTTGAGTAGGCATAAGCTTGAGTAGGCATAACCGTCGATCTCGCCATCGGCGGCCTCGAGGGCGCCGTCTGTGGGCTTCTGAAGATTTTGTCCTGTAGTCTCAGGAAAAACTCGCCGTCGGCGGGGTCGAGGGCGCCGTTAGAGGCCTAGTTAAAATCTTCACATTTTGGTCCTTTTCGCTCCAAATTTGCTCCTTTTTTGTATCTTTTTGCTCCAATAACCCTAATTCATGATTCCTGCAACAAAACATCAAAAATAACTTTCTTTAAAGTGCAATATCATTAAAAACAGTATAAAATAGGTATGAAAATCTCAACATATTTTCCTTTGGTCAGGCGCCTAGGCGCCAGTTTGGTGTTTTTCTTCATTTTATCCCATTTTGCTCCTTTTTGATGTATTTTTGTTCCTTTTTCCTCTTAAACTCTTTTCTTGCACGTGTAACTAAAAACATAAAAATGCCCTTATTAAAGCATGATATCTTCAAAAATTGAGCATAAAATGTACATAATAAATATGTAACTTTAAGGTGGATCAATGGTCGATGGTGGTCGTTGGTGACCAACGGTGGTTGGTGATGATTGATGATGGTCAATATTGGTCAATGGAGGTCGATGACGATCAAAGGTGGCATGATTGATGTTGGACTTGAGTTCCTTCTCAAAGCTTCAAGTTCTTTCTCAAGCCTCAAGCTCCCCTCATCCTCATGAGAGAGGTGTGGTTCTATTTATAGTGTTCCAATTGCAATTAAAGGAAGAATTTGAACCACTCTAATTTGATGATCTAGAGAGCTTCCTCAATCTGACAATATTTGATGGACAATTAAGAGCCTTATTGATATCAGAATTAAGCAATCTTGGGCTTATTGAATTCATCTTGTTAAGAAGCTTGATTCAACTATAAGCTTGTTAGATTTGGTATTCATTTGACCTTCTAGTTATGTCCGAAAAACTTCTCAGAGTAGTTTAATGACTTCATATGACTTGGATTGGACTAAGTTTGACATCATTGGGCCCGTCTCATCGAGCTGGTTAGTTTGACTATATGAATGTTGAAATCAGAGCTTTGGATTACTCTTAATTGAAGTTTGAGCATTTCTTGCTCAAAATTTGGCTTGAGATCTATGTCATGCATTGAGATTTGTGCTGAGCGATGGAAATTTTCTGATATAGTTGTCCTTATTTTTTGGTGATGTAAATATTTTCGCACGATAATATATATATAATTGTTGGGCATAAAAGTTGTACTAATAATGAAATCACAAAAATTAAAGTATATGCATACATATGCGTTATAATATGCCACACCAAGGGGTTAATAGTAGTCCAAAAAAGATTTTTGTTTTTTTATAAGAATATAAAAAACAATTTCATAAGAATCATAGTGTGTGCATCTTAGTGGTCTCGGTGGATTTATCTCTTCTGTTTATGCGGCGTTCGAATTTCCTTCTCCAAAAAATAAATTCTACTTTTTTTATGCTTAGCTAGGCCTACACTGGCCCTTATAATTGTGAACAGTGGGGCGGGAGAAGAAATCTGATATATATTCTCATTGTATATAAATGAAAAGCAAATGCAACTTATGATATTTTAATGGTTTCTTGAGAAAAGGAAGAGGAGTTAGAACCTATAAATATAAGAATATGAAACATTTGTATTTATATAAATTTCAGAAGAAAAATTTTATGAATATCAAACTTTAATGTGTGTGTTTTTTTTTTTTTTTTGAAATGAGGATGCAAGAAGGTTAAACTGTTTTGAGACAGAAACCAGATCGGCAAAATGATGCAGATTTTAAATTTTCTTTTTAGACAACTTATTTTTTAAGAGAATTTGGAAGGCTAAAAGGTGTAAATATGGATAAATTATTAGTTT
Organism: Phalaenopsis equestris; assembly: GCF_001263595.1. Classification (NCBI taxonomy): domain Eukaryota; kingdom Viridiplantae; phylum Streptophyta; class Magnoliopsida; order Asparagales; family Orchidaceae; genus Phalaenopsis; species Phalaenopsis equestris. The sequence continues at coordinate 90,216 of NW_018229970.1, read as the reverse complement.
TGTTTAACTTAAAATGAGAAAGTTGAAAGGGCATAAGGCGAAAGCCGGAAGGCCACAACCTAGAAGCTGGAAAGACAAAATGAATGCTAATTTTAATTTTTTTTATAATTTTCTTTAATGCTAAGCCTCCTCTTAAGCCTATAAATAGAGTTCATAGATGAGAGAAATAACCACAAGTGAGGAAAAGGGAGGGAAGAAGAAAAGAGAGGATGAGTGGAGAATGGAGTTTATTGCTAGTGAGATTTTTCAAAAGAAGAAAATCATTCATGTTTTGCGTAACAAGCTAGCAATGAGATCTTTTTCAGTGTTACAGCCAGATGGAAAATTATCCTTGTCTTGCTTAGTATGCGAGCAACAGGATCTTCTTTTTTAATTGCTGCCAAGAGGAAAGTCATCTCCGTTCTATGTAGTAGATGAGTAATGTGATCTTCTTTCATGTTGTGATGAAGAGGAAAGTCATCCCTGTTCTGAGTAGCAAAAAGCAACGGGATCATCTTTCATGTTGCAGCCGAGGAAATTCATCCCCGTCCTATGTAGCAGGTGATCAATTGGATCTTCTTTCATTTCATGGTGAAGAGGAAATTCATCCTCGTTCTATGTAACAGGCGATCACTGAGATCTTCTTTCACGTTGCGGCAAAGAAGAAGGTCATTCCCATCCTAATTAGCAAGCAAGTAACAAGATTCTTTTCATGTTAAGATGCAAAAGAAATTTATCCCTATCCCATGTGAAAGGCGATCAACAGGATTCTCTTTCACATGATGGTGAAGAGAAAAGTCATATTCGTCCTACATAGCAAACAGGCAACAAGATCTTCATTCAAGTTGTGGTTAAGAGGAAAGCCATCCCCATCTTATGTAACAGGCAAGTAACGAGATCATTTTTCATGTTTTGACATAAAAGAAAGTTGTCCCCATCATGTAGAGCAGGTGATCAAGGAAATCCTCTTTCATGTTGCAACATGAAAGAAAGTGGTTCTGTTCTACATAGCAGGCGACAAAAAGGCTATTCTTTCGCATCGGTAAGATGAAGAAAGTTATATTTTTCCTTGCCCAATAGGTGACTCAAGATCTTCTTACTTGCTGCTACTGTGCATCTCGGTGGAGATGAAGAAATGCTAGAGTTTTCCTACCGCACTTTGTAGGGGAGATTTTCATGCTTGTGTAGTAGCAATATATCTTGTATCTTTTGTATAAGTTCTTCTTAGTCTTTATAGCCTTTTTAATCATCTGATGTGACATTTGTAGATCATGATAATGTATTTCTTTGTATGTATTTGGTGTATCTTCTGAGCTTGTTGTGGCTTTTCAATCGTATGAAATTCTACAATTAAAGTTAGCACACAGTTTATAAAATGGAGAATATCGTACCTTTTGAAACTCGTACATTCCAAGGTTTATCCCTCTCGATCTTATGCCATATATGAGCTTGAAATGAACCTGTACCTTCTGCGACTTGTAACCTTCTAATATCTTTTATGTGTTGGTGTCTTCTTAGGCTTGTAGCCCTTTGTGGTCTTTGATGTATCTGTGTCTTCTTAGGCTTGTAGCCTTTTAAGGTTTTTTTTGTACCGATGCCTTCTGAGGCTTGTAGCCTTCTATAATATTTGATCTATCTGTACCTTCTAAGGCTTGTAGCCTTCTAAGGTCTTTATTGTACATGTGCCTTCTGAGCATTGTAACCTTCTGATATCTTTTATGTACTTGTGTCTTCTAAGGCTTGTAGCCTTTTGAGGTCTTTAATGTATTTCTGATTTCTAAGGCTTGTAGCATTCCGAGATATTTGATGTACCTGCGCCTTCTAAGGCTTGTAGCCTTTTGGGGTCTTTCAGTGGAGACCCTGTCAACCACTTGCTCTCTTGGAGTCTTTCTAGTGAGTATCTTGTCCACTATTAGCTTTCTATTGAAACTTACCTTTCAGGGCTCATCTTCCAAGGGCATGGTAGCTTCGCTTAGAGTTTTGTCCCCTGGGCTTGACTTCTTGGAGCACTGTAACTTCCTATAGAGTCTTGCCTCCTAGGCTCAACTTCTAGGGGCACCAGAACTTCCCATTGATTTTTGTTTGTAGGGCTTGAGTTCTCAGAGAATGGTAGATTTCTATCGAGACATGATTTCTGGGCTTGTCTTCTAGGAGCATCATAGCTACAAATCGTCTTGCCTCTTGGGTTCAACTTCTAGGGGTATCAGATCTTCTTATCAAGTTTTGCCTTTGGGCCTAACTTCTAAGGGGCATGATTGAAAGGAGAATCTATTAAGAATGTAAGACCAATTATGAGTTGTATAACCAGAGATGCTTGATGGTATTAACCCGTAATGGGTAAAGTCATATGAAATTTACTAAGGGTGGTTGATTTATCCTAGGTTGTTAGGCAAAGCTTTTCTTTAGTGATAGTAACATATTATGGAAGAGGTTGAAGGAAATTCGTCAAGTATTTTTGAACCATCTAAGGTTGTATGTTGAAGATTTTGCTTGATGAATGTAACCTATAATAGAAGAGGTTGAATCAAGCCCCCCTTGGATCACTTAAACCTAGAATGAGGTGTAGAGATGCTATGGGTTTCTCGAGACTAGACCGTAGGTCACAATAGACTATATCTTTTTTTAGAAATATAGTTGTAGTCATACACAAGAATAATGTTTTACAACTCAGTTGTTGCTAGTTCTTAAACTTTTGCCCCCCAGCAGGGGTGTTTTCCATTCGATCTTGTGAAATAGCCCATGTAGTGATCCTTGAAGAGATCATCTTTTTAATCTAGTTGAACAATAACTCTAGTACAGTGATGGGCACTGAGAAAGCGTATTTCTTATGAAGATTTCCCCTTTCTTGCAACGGTTTTCAAAGTCTTGTTGTCTCAATGGGATGACTACCCTACCACAATCATGCTCTAAACATTAATGTGAACGATCTTTCGTGACTACAGTGAAGGTTGCCCCCACTCTGAAAGAAGTTGTGATAGATTGTGTCTGAATAAGATGTGAGAAGAAAATTAAGCTACAATCATGCCCGGGATGTTAACGTGAACAACCTTTCAAGACTGCATTGAAGGTCGCCCCCCATATTAAATAATGCTTTGAAGATGATCTTCAAGATGCAAAGGATGTTCTTTAACCAGTTAGTTGATGTACATCATTGAGAAATGAAGTAGGGGCTCGATGTCTTAGAGTTGAAGACAATGCCAAATGAGACTTTGTTTCCCCCAAAAGACGCCAAATTATTGCAATATAGATAGAGTAATAGATTATCTTCTCAACATTGCTTGAGAATTCATCACACACTCAGATAAAAGAAAACAACCACTAGTGACATCAAAAGTTTTTACATGGAAAACTCACAAGTGGAAAAAAATCATGAGGCCCAGTCAAGTTGTAAAAATTCACTATAAGTTGATGATTACAAAGACCCCTTATCCATAGACGGAAAATGATTACAAAGTCTTCTTAAATACAATGTTGATGTGTGAATGAACTTTTGTAATAAGTTGGCGTCAACTGATGACGATCGATGGAGGCCGACAAGTGGTGGTCAATGGAGGTCGATGGTGGTCGACGATCGATGACGGTCAGCGATGTTCAATGGCGCTCGACAGCGATCGATGGTGGCAGGAGTGGTCCTGGATTTCAGTTTCTTCTCAAAGCTTCAAGTTCTTTCTCAAACCTTAAGCTCCCCTCTGCCTCACGAGAGGGGTGGTGCTCTATTTATAGTGTTATGGGTGCAATTAAAACGGTCATATGAACCACTCTGATCGGATGGTTCAGAGAGCTTTCTTCGATCAGACGGCGTTTGATGGTCATTTCAGTGCCTTAACGATGTTGAATTGAGCATTCTTGGGCTCGCTATATTCATCTTGTCGAGAAACTCGATTCAACTATAGGCTTGTCCGATTCGACAGTTGCTTGACCTTCTAAATATGTTTGAAAAACTTGTAAGAGTGGTTTAATGACTTCATCTGAGCTTGATTTGACTCGGATTGGACTGATTTTGATATCATTGGGTCTGCCTCATCATGTTGGCTAGCTTAACTATATGTTTGCTGAAATCGGAGCTTTGGATGACTCTTATTTGAAGTTTGAAAGTTTCTTATTCAAAATTTGAATCGAGAACTGTGTCATGCCTTGAGATTTGTTCTGGGTGTTGGAGATTTGATGATGTAATATCATATATAATCATAAAAAAAATACTATATTCCCCTTAACAATTTTGATTTTTTTCAACACTCCAAGATTTGTATGACGGGCATTACTAAGGCTTCAAATAATTTTTAGACAAAAATGGACAAAAATTGAACATCATAACCAGAAAAAAAGATGAATATGAACCTTATAAAGAAAGAGAAATAACTTTACTAGTTTTTATTTCTTTTCTCGATTTACTATAAAAAAATTCTAGTACATACACTGCTATACTTTTAATTTCACGAAAAATAAAGTTGTCCGTTTGAGGAGACGGTGAAATTTTGTTCAATTGGAGCAATCGATCTACAAAAATTTTTTATTTGGTGAAGTAGTCGGAGATGAACACCTTCAGAAGTTCTTTCACAAGAATGATAATTTTTTTTCCGCTTTATACCTCAGTTGGTTTCCTCCAATAATAAGAACATGAATTTTAAAAGAAATTTCAAATGAAACCTCATTGAATTGAAATTTTGGTGAAGTTGAACTAATGGGTTCAAGCTCATCCTCAAATAGGCAGCATCATTAGATCCAGCCGACCCGTTCACAATTTTTAAACCCGATCCAACCTATCGTTGGGTCGAAGTTTCCGTCGCACGGCTTCGCGCGCCGTCGAATTTTAATTAGTCGGCGATCTGGAAAACCATACGTATTTTAATCGTATAAAATGGCGGAGCGAGAGGGGTGGCGCTGCTAGAGAAAACCTGGAGGGTGAAAGAGAGCGAAGGGACCAGTGTCCATTTTTTTTTATTACTTTTAGCAGACGAAACAGAGAAATCCAGTGTCGGAGCTGGGAGGAAAACAGAGTGAAGATAGAGAGGAAGAGAAGAAAAATCGATTCAATTCTTCTCCCTTCTTACCGCGTTCAGTAGCCTTAATCGGTTCTGAAATAAATTCAACTCGTTCGTGAAGCCTGCTTGCAGATTTATTCTCCTCGTATGATCGATAAGGAGGCGGAGCTTTGGACTACCAAGCGGTGATCACAGCTCCGGCGAGTGAGCGGAGTACAGCGAAGGTATATACGAAGAATCTTCTTCTTTACAGGATACGGATTTCGTGGAGCTGTAGGTTTTGCTTTTTTCGGATCAGGGTTGAGAATCCGTTGCGGCGCTTCGGATCTGGATTTGGTTGATTTTGTGGATATTTGTTTGCTTTTTATGAGCTCGTGGATAGATTTTATAGTTGAGGGATTTTGTGTCTTGCCCGGGTTTCAAAGGACCTGTGGTAAGATTTTTGTGAATCGAAACATTTTATTTTCGGATTGACATTATTGTGCCGATTGAAGCAACGCCCGACAAAATGCATTTCCCTAAGAATTGACTTAATTTTAAATGCTGAATAAAGTTGAGAGCTAGGCGACCTACTATTATGTTCTTTTATTTTCTCTCTCTTTTATTTTTTTAACTTGACTGGTTTCACTGCTTCTTTTTAATTAAAAGTTGTGCTATTAAGAGTTCCGAGTAGTTTTATATTTTCCATTGATGAAGATTTTGGGGCTTCATCTGTTGAAAACTTGTTTTAATTGGAAGATTTAATAGGTTTCTTTCCCGATTTTGTTCCATTCCGCGTTTTAATAAATGCTGAATAGTTTAATTGTATAACGCTGTATTGATCTCTGCTGCTCTTTGGAATAATCTGTGGATGAAAATATACCTTTATTTTCATATTCGTTGATGCAGCGTGCATTTTTTGTTTTTTACAGATTTAAAAGTTGTCATTCAGTATTTTGTAACGTTTGGCCATTACACTATATGTCTTCAACAATCTGAATCGCTTAAGCTCCCTCCAACTGAAGAAAATGTCATGTTAGTAAATCACTTTTACGACCTTTTGTCTTGCAAGGAGAGAGATTTCTACTCCTATGATTTCATTTCTTTCTTTTAACACTTTATTTGTTGCCTTGTCCGCAGTGTCCCTTAGCGAAGGGCTTGAAGGATCATTTTCTCAAGACGAGAGGAGAGACCGGAGGTCAGATGTTGAAAACTCGGAGGATGAGAGAAGGAGAACAAAGATCGGATCCCTTAAAAAAAAAGCATTGAACGCCTCCACAAAATTTACGCATTCTCTTAAAAAAAGAGGGAAGAGAAAAGTTGATTCAAGATCTTCTTCTGTTTCAATAGAGGACGTCAGGGATGAGGAAGAAGAGCGTTCCGTCTATGCTTTCAGGCAAGAGCTCATCGCTAAAGATTTGTTACCGGAGAAGCATGATGACTATCATACGCTACTTAGGTTTGATTAGATTTTACTTTATTCGGTTCATTTTATCACCATCAAACGCTACTCAGGATGCCAATTAAGTTTGTGAACAATGCAGGTTTCTAAAAGCCAGGAAATTTGATTTGACCAAAACAACTCAAATGTGGCAAGAGATGCTTCGCTGGAGAAAAGAATTTGGAGCGGACACAATAATGGAGGTAAACTTGTAATTCCTTGTCCTGTAAAATTTATGATTTACAAAATGAAGTTTTTTCTGTAATTGTTTAATGAATTTAATTGCAAACTTATGAATGAAACGCATATGGGAGAACCTCTAAGTTGGTCGTCAAAGTTTTCAACCAACAGAGAGGTTAGCTGTGATTAATAGGTTTTAATTTGATGATGGCGTGCTCTTTTTAAGAATTTTTAATGTAAGTAGAATATCCTCAACTAATATTATGATTTGCATTATTGAGTTTAGAATTACTTGCTATATTTTAATTGATCTGTTTTTTAATTAGCTTTCCATATTATCTTCTGGGGGGATTTTTTATAAGGTTTTCAAGACAAATTTTTTTACATTTCTTTATGATTACTTGCATGATTCTTTCTATTTTCATTTGCATTGGTGCATTTTCTGAAATTAGCAATGCATTAATTGATGCTTTTATAATCTATCAACCTTTTATCTAATCAAAATTTCCTTCTTTTATCACTTCGATATGATTATCTAAAAATTGTTACTTGAAGTTCATTTAGGTGTTTGCAACATTCTTTTTGGTCTTAAAAATGTTTATTTCATAATGTTAAACTAAAGAACGACAAAGATGCGATATTCATTTCTATTTGGGAATATGGATTTTGTGTTCAAATGATATCTCATTTTAAGGCAAAGTTTGGCAGTACGGATAGAACCCCTGCAAGCCTGGGACAAGCTGCGCTTTCCATGCATGAATTGGTTGGAAGGCGGCCTTTTTGTGCTCGGGTTGTTTGGGGGCAGTGTTCTTTTTCCCCAAACATTGCCTAAGGATTATGTATTACCTTAGTTGTTGTCACTTAATTATTTGGAAACCACCCTTTTCTGTTTCTATGGCTTCATTTGCAGCATTGACACTCTTTTGTGATATTTTTGAATTCAAGGATTTTGAATTTGAGGAGCTAGGCGCAGTACTTCACTACTATCCTCAAGGGTACCATGGAGTTGACAAAGAGGGCAGGCCTGTATATATTGAGAGGCTTGGAAAAATTGAGCCGAGCAAGCTGATGCATATCACTACCTTGGAACGATACCTAAAATATCACGTACAAGAGTTTGAGAAAGCATTTCATGAAAAGTTTCCTTCCTGTTCAATTGCAGCAAAAAGACATATTAACACAACAACAACAATATTAGATGTACAAGGCGTGGTATGTTTTCAAGTTCCTTATATTGTTTTATTGGTGATGTGCTACTGCAAGAGATAATCTTCTTAACCCTCGATATTATTTGATTGTGATTGATAGGGTTGGAAGCATTGGAGCAAAACAGTAACAGACCTTGTGATGAGCATTCAAAAAATAGATGGTGATTACTATCCTGAGGTAGCTTATATATGTATGAATGGATAAATCCTCCTTATTTGTTGTTTTTGAAATGCCTAATGATTTTTATTTGATTGTTTGCATGCACAGACATTACATCAAATGTTCATTGTGAATGCTGGCCCAGGTTTCAAGCTTATCTGGAACACAATAAAAGGCTTTCTTGATCCCAAAACTACTGCTAAGATACATGTATGTTTCTAGTTTTTAGTTGTTGGAGGTAGCTGCTTCTGCTTGTTTTTACTGACTTAGATGATGCCTGTGTTATTTCTCTCAATATGCTTTTAGTTACTTGGGTCAAAATATCAGAGTAGATTACTTGAAGCAATTGATGGAAGGTTTGTCTTTACTTGCATTCAGTACAAAGTGCCTCTAAAATATCAATTCTCTTAACAACTATATTAACATATTGTTTCTTTATCTTACAGCCAACTTCCTGATTTCTTTGGAGGTTTGTGCACCTGTTCGGATGCTGGAGGTTGCCTGGGATCCAATAGAGGGCCTTGGAATGATCCTCTTATCATGAAGGTCGCCTACAATATGCATGATTAGCTAGTGTTACCATTGAATTAGTATGCACAATTTGATGTTGCAATTAACATATGATAAATAACAATCAAGCTCTGAGAAGTCAAAAGGGCCGTAAATGTACTCATTTTTTACCCATTTTTTAAAATTTGTAGCTTGCTCGTAACGTTGAGGTATCTTTTGTGAGGCAAATCAGACGTTTGTCCGATGGAAAGCCATTAGGAAAGCCTTGCATGCAACTAAGACCATTGAAGGCAAGAATTTTTTTCTCATTTTTTGGTTTGAATTACGTGCTTCAACCATCCTTTAGTTTTCTTAATAATATCTATTTCAACATCAGGCAAGATGCAGCAGTGACACATCTGCTGCTGAATCAGGTTCAGATGCTGATGATATTGGTTCACCTGTTGCATCTAGAAATGCGGAGTATGCACGTCTTGCTCCAGTCCATGAAGAAGTGAGCTATCTTTAGTTTTTTCATTCCACTTTGGAAGTTATCCCTTCCATTTGTTTTATGCCAATCAGATACAAACCCTTTCATCTGCAGTCGGATATGCCAAATTGTAATGCATCACTTTTAAAAAGCTTTGATTCTCTTCCTGCATGTTATAGTTGTATTAGCATTCAAATGAAATATGTTACAGGATTAGGTAGGATTTTAAAGTATATTGTTAATATCATTGATAATTTAAATCTAATACCATTATGTCAGCAAAGACATGGAAGTCAAATTAGCTATTGTACTCTGTTCATTTTGAAGTTGAAGGCTAATGTTGGTTTTAGTCTGCAGCTATGATCAATCTGATTTTTTGATTTTTCAAAATTACCTCTGGCAGTCTACATATTGCAATGAAGTTTAACTTAAATTTGAAGGTGGTGGAAGTTTTTAAATACATTTCACTTGTAAACACTTTGTAAACTAATGTTTTAATTTTATATTACCGCCAAGATTGTTAAGCTCGAGGTTTAAACAGATTTAGCAAGGGTTACTATCTTATATTGCAAAAGTTGGATAACCGTTTAACATTTTTTTTATGTTTGGGATTTGAAAAGAAAACGTGATTAAAGAAGAACGATAAATGTGCTTATTAATTCATGTAAAGTATTTATTTTATAAACATGTTTAGTTTACTGTTTATGCTTATCAAAATGGTTGTGTGAGATGTTGAGGAGCATTCCTTAAGCCTTAGCAGCTATTTTTCCTTTATCAATCCTTAAATAAACAATTATATATGTAGCCTTGTGCAGAAGATCTTTACGTCTTTCACATGACAGGTTTTTAAGCAAAAGTTGCATGCTTAGATAGTAACTTCTGCATGTTATCGTCATAACTATTTGCTGTCTATATTTGATTGGCTTGGCTTGGCAAATTATTTAACATTTTTTAGCGTTATATTTCTATTTTCAATATTATGTTCATAACTTCCTCATCATTGTTTTTTCTGTCCTTGTATGAACCATTGAAGAAATGCAAATTTTAAGGGTTTCACCAGATGCTATATCTATGCCCTTTTAACCACATTGAGCTTTGGCACGTACATGTGGAGTAGACGTTGCCCAAAACACCATTAGGACGGACCAAAAAAATGCAATGTTTTTCATTTTATAACTAATCATTGTCTTAATTCAGGAACAAGAAAAGAGTTTTTTTCATTATGAGTTACTGCATTACTAGATATTACCTGCTATAAGAAATAATTATTTTAACCTATGAATAAATTGTCACTTGAATCAGATAGTCAATATTTCTTTTGAAATTTTTTTTTTTTATTTTTTTATCTGGTTTAGGTCAGAGGAAATGATTCGTGTTCATACTATAGCTGTGATGACCATTTTGTTGTGGTTGATGAAGCTGCTGACACTGGTCATGATGGGTCGGGACCTTCCAGATTCTCACCCAGAGGAGTGGGTGACCAAATACATCCCTATGGTAAGACTGCGAAATTGTAATCAATTAATATTAGTTTCTCCCATTTCCTGACAAAAAGCATCCACGGAACTAGCATTGAAAATTGGATGAAAGTGGAAAGATGAACTATCAGTTGTGTGCATCCTAGTGAAGATAGTTGGGGCTAATATCTAAATGAATGTCTGTTCAGTGTGATTACTACTCCATGGCTGAGCTATCAAAATATAATTTGGCATTTAAAATAAATTCCCATAATCAGCATTGCAAATTTTCTCAATGCAATCAAAATATTTTAATCTGCAACAATTAGATATATAGTAAAGTTTTCTCTAACTTTGATATTAGTTTTCATGTACTTGGAGTTCTCAAATTTTTGCATGTTGGGGACATTCTCATTTTGTGGATAATCTTGATGATGGTTTATAATTGTGAAAAACAGTAAATAGTAAAATTGTATAGAATTTTTTTCACCTCATACATGATCATGTGTTCTTCTCCCTTCCTATGTATTTGAGACTGCCTGCTGTTATTCAGTGATCAGTGATCCAATATATATTATTTATATATATATATATATTGTGCAATGATTACTGTCATTATGATGCTATTTTCCTTAATTTATGTTCTATATTTTAGCAGTATGTTCCTTAGACTAATCTACACTTTTCTATAGCTCTTTTACGTAAATATTTTTTGCCATCTTAGCATCACCTGTTTGTAGAATTAATTTAGGTGAAGGCAAATCGTTCTATTACTATTTAAAAGTTTTTTAAAGTGCAATCTAACTTTGGAAATGCATTATTACTTTATCTTACGAGTATCTATTGCATTGCCTTCTCCCATCACAACGCTTTTAGCCTTTAGTCACTATGACTTGTGTATACATAGCACATTTCTTTTATAATATTGTTTTTATTTCTTGATGACCATTACATATTCTACTTTTAAATGCTATAAAAAGTCGAATTGTGTATACCTAGAGAGGGTGGCCTGGACGGTGTTGGGATAAATTTATGTAGAAATAAACTAGAATTTTTTTCCAACAGAGCAAGTTTCCTCATTTCTTATTGACTGATTGTTCCCTTCACTCTCTTCTGATCTAAAAAAGTTTTACTGTTTTATGCTTTTATATGTTATTTGATCTGCCTATTTTAGGCTATGGTTGTAGTTACATCATCTCTCATGCATACACACTGAGTTGTTACTCCTGTTTTTAGTTTATTTAGGCGTTGACAGGCTAAACGAAGAATCAATTCAAGGAATTGTAAGATGTTTTGCAAGAGTCTTGATAATGATTTTTTTCAAGCTTCTATCAACCTTTCATGCTTTAATTAAGAAACAAAGCAGCCGGGTTGGTGCAGTTCATCCTTCTGATACAGTGGCCTCCCAAGCTGAAGATAATCATAAAGTTCAAGAGGATATTAAAGAACATGTCAATCCTTGTTTAGAACGAATTCAGAGGCTTGAGGAAATGTTTAGTGAGATCAAAAGAAAACCTGCTCAAATTCCTGCCGAGAAGGAGCGTGTACTTATGGACTCTTGGTACAGAATCAAATCTATTGAGTTTGACCTTGAGAAGACGAAGAGAGTAAGTTTATGCTTCCATATTCATGCGTTCATTTTATGATTTAATTGATTGTCACGTATCAACTGTCATAAGTAATGAGTTTCTTTAACTATTTCTTGCTATAGAAAACATGAAAGGCAATAACAATTTATTCCTTATGAGCATAATCAAGCAGTTCATCATATGAAACATCTCACTTTTGATGATGGACACATTCAACTGTTCATTTCTTTAGCACTTATAGACATACGACTAGATTTTCATCTCTATGCTTGTGAAAAAAATTATATTTCTGCGGGGAATATACCATGATTGCTATCAGCTTATGGATTGTTAAAACCTGAAAGTATCTGCATTCTTTTCTGAAGTAATAAAGAGCTAAAAACTGTAGCTATAAATACTGTCACGTGAAACCTTATTCATAGCTTTGTAATGTGAACGGGCTGGTTATTTGGTGTTAACAAAAGAATGAAAAATTCGCTAGATCATGACTCTTATCTAAACTTATTAAATCACCACAAAATCTAAGTTATTGAAACCTGGGCCTTACCACCATTTCTGTTATCAATACACAGCCACATTGTGGGCATCCTACTGAAGTTGCCTAGAAGAAATCTTCATTTTGTAATATGGCATGTTACTTGGCAGTAATATTTACTTTAACAAATTTGGCTTTCAAGTTTCATTCTGTTGAAGCAGTAGTATTCTTCTTTTATTTCAGGTCCTGCACAGCACTGTTTTGAAGCAAATGGAGATTTCTGAGACGCTAGATGTTGTGCAGGAGTCTAGTGGCAGGGTAAGTTGTCTTTTCAAAATTTACAGATAGATTTTTTATGTAGTATGTGATATAAATGGCAGTGTCCAAAAATAACTGAAATAACCACTTTCTGGATTGATATGGTTGGTTTGTCCTTCCTTGATGCAGAAAAAATCTTTTTGCCGATAGAAGTAAAGACCAGAGTTTGGAGTAGCTGAGCATGAGTTAGGAGCCAGAATAGCTGTAATTACGAAGGAGAAACATGCATGCATTACACATACAAAGCATTTTTCTTCCCAATCCTCTGCAACTCTTGTTTTGTGCAATTTTGTGGATGTTTAGAGCAGTTCACAAATTCTTAGCAAGAGAGATGTATTTGGCCTGAAATTTTAGTGGAGAGCGTTCAATAGAAATTGCTAGGTTTAGATCATGCAACAATTAAACAGAACCACACGAGATTTCTGTCAACACAAAAGAAGTTTTTGGTTCCCCTTCCTTTTGTCTTTGTAAATTTCTCATTTCCAGTTATTCATTTAATTTTTTTTATTATTATTATGATTAGTTGATCAAGTATTGCTAGGACATGCGGCTTGTTATACACTAATCTTTTTTTTTTAAATGAAAATTCTGTGAAATGAATGATCCTATAAAAATTCATCCATTTAACATGAATAATGTTGAATTTGGATCCGAGGTCTTTCATGCCTTGACGGTGTGCAATCGGAAAATTTGGCACTGCATTACCATTCATGAGAAAGCATATCCAGTTTGATGTCTGCATCATCATTAATTTCACCGTTACTTTTTTTGGTTGGATTAAAATTTATTTCATTGAATGAAAGTATGGCACGCAGCCATTTTATCTCATCTCCGACAGCAACAATATTCTCACCTCGATGATAAAAAATTGAGTAGTTCGGAGTGCTTTCGACCTACACAAATTAAAAGCTTCGATGGATCATCCGGAAGAATTGACATCAGCTTGCATATATATATATATATATATATATCGTAACATGAGGTGGCGTGCATCTTGGCTTCACACCTCTTCGCTTTAAATAAGTTGTTTCTATTACACATTAAAATCATTAAGGCTTGGGTACATCATTTTTTTTTACAAATTTTTTTTTAATAACTACAAGAGTTTTTGAGGGTGAGTGTTGTGCCAAATAGATTCTCTTCCCTCACCCTCAAAGAGCTAATTTGAGAGCCATAGATTTCTTACATTGGTCAAGTAAATCGTTTACAAAAGGTTCAGCTTTAGCAACATAGATGAACCTGCAGACCGTTTTCATCATACAGCAATGGTTAGTGCTTATGCAAAAGGATTTATTTGAACTAATACCTAACTATCAGCGCATTGATTGAAAATAAGATGATCAATTTTGAAGTCTGAATTCAGGTTGCTCACATTGCCTAAAAAGCCACCTTAAAATTTTTATTATAAAAGTTTATTTTAGGTAAAATTGGACTGCTCATAACATTTTATGCTTTACTTTAAAAGTGTTTTTTTTTAATCCTAGATTTGAATTGCAAGGTTGGTGTAATGCTTGTGATTATTATAATTTAAATAAGTTTACTGTTTTGGAAATTCATCCCGTCTGACTGTTCCAAGATATAAATTGTTATTTTGGGATGGTTCAAACGGAACAGAAAGTTATTGCTTTTTTATTTCAATTGGTTTCAGACGCTTCCATTAAAATAAACTTGTTGAAAATTGTAGTGTTTGAAATTATAGGAAAGTTTTATTCAACACATTCCCCACGAAATTGTTTGCGAGTGTGTGCAACTAGGTATTAATGTTGAATTTGGTATTCAACTCAAAATTTTTATTTCCAGGAATTAAAAATTATCATATCGCTTAAAATTTTATCGAATGAATTCTAAATCTATGATTACGAAGTAAGTGCATGGCTTTATGGCATGGCATTTCGCAGATTTTTGCTCCCATGGATACAAAAAGTTGTGTACACGGACTTGCATATTGCAAAATTCTTAGCTGTAAAGTGGGATTTTACATTTTTATTTTGCATGTAAATTTTACAAAGACAAAGCCAATAAAAGCGAAACCTAGAAGGCTCCAAAGTTTCTTAGATTAGAAAATCTGGAATTGAAGATTAGCTTTTCCCTTGAATTAGAGAAGATAGAATAATAAAATAATGCACTCAAACTTGGTTTTATAATTATAATAGAGTTTGAAATAGCGGAGAAATAACAATGGCGATCGGATTATATTAGTCGAGTGTTATTTGTTAAACAATGACAATCATGTAATCATGATCAACAATAAAAATTGGATGATGATGGTTGAGCAATAGTAGTTGAACAATAATGGTTAGATAATGATAATCTTATTATGACAGTCATGGATGAATATTAGACTATATGGAATATACTATGATGGCACGGTTGTGATGGTCAAATAACAATGTTTTAAGTATTGACCAAAAGACAATGATGATGTTTGGTGATGATTATTGGCATTAAATGTTAGGCAAAGTTCCAGAGTTTTTTAAATCTTCAAAATCTATCCAAAATCATGTTCAGGTCTTAATCATATGGAAAATAAGACTTTATAATTTTTAAGAGTAGCATTTTGGTAAATCAAACCAAAATTCAAAATAATTTGCCGAATAACTCATACTTATTTCTTTGATTATAAACCATTCTCAGTACATATATACTTTAATGGCTTCAAAACTAAATGATTTTGAACTAGTTGGAATATTTTCATTAAGAAGTCTGATCTTAATATAAAAATATAAGATTTAAAGATCATTTGACTTCTTTCTCAATGTCCTAAAGTTCTCAAACACACCTACAATGCTAGATTTGGGCTTGTTTGAACTCAGATTAAACCACTTTTAATATCTTTAAGTTTGTCTCATCAAACATGCAATTCAACTATAAATTTACTAAAATTAAAAATATGATGGTCTTAACTTTAATTATGATAATTCCCAATCCTAAAATTGCATCAAGGTTCATGCTTAATTGGATGGATCTTTTGATGATGTATCATTTTCTCTTATTTTTATCTTAAACTCCAATTTTATGTCCTCAATAAATCTCGAGTTCTTAAAAATAATTGGGGACCAAAAATATAATTTTTGAAAAGTAAAAAATGTACAATAACTTTTCTAAACTATACAGTATAATTGCTCTCTAAATATCAATGTGTCTCTCTCTTTATGGCCTTGAACTAAAAAGACAACTTCATAATTATAATTTTAGCTATTCTTAAATTATGCATATCAATTAGAGTTAATATTATTAATAAATTTTATGTCAAACTCCACAAATTTACTAAAAAGACTTATAGAAATTTTATTGGGCTTTCAAAGTGTCAACATTTATTTCAAGATATCAAAAGATAGTGCAAAAAGTATTTAAAAGGGTGAAAGGCTCAAATTAGGCCTAGAGTTTGCTTGGCTTGTTGTCGCAACTTCCAGCAATACATGCATGTGCCGAAATATGCATAGGGTTAAATGTAGGCGTGCATGCAAAATGAAGTTATACAAACCAACTTATTTAAATAAGAATATAATACATTATTCTTTATTATAAAAATATTAACATTTAATGGCCAAAACTTTTTAAATTTTAAATGTATCAAAAAAAAAAAAAAGTAACTTCTTATCCTCTTTTTAATCATAATCCTTTATTGATGAGGAAAAATATGAGGCATCTTACTTTTATCTTTATATGCTCTAATTTTTTCTATTAAAAGAGGATAAATGTTATCTATTGTATCCCGTTTGCATTCACTTTTACAGGTTCGAGTGCATCTCTACCAAAACGATGAAACTATTTTTCATAGGCAAGGTTGAAAGTAAAACCTAAAATTTACAAAATTTATTAGTGGAGCTGCTATAATTTTCTTATAATAAATTATTTTTTTTTTTCCAAAACTTTGTTTCAACCATGAGTGATTTTTCTCGATATGTTAATGTTATAATCAATAAAAAAAAAATTCCACAAAAATGTTATTTTCTTTCCAATATCTATTTGTTCTATTTATGAATGGTTTTTTTGCTTACTATTACATACATTCTAAAATTTAGCAATAAAAAAAAAATTCCACAAAAATGTTATTTTCTCTCCAATATCTATTTGTTCTATTTATGAATGGTTTTCTTGCTTACTATTACATATATTCTAAAATTTAGTTTTTTTTTTTATATGAACTTATGTGTTTATATGTTTGTCCTTAAAAACTTCTTTATGAAGATTTATCATATTGATTTTATTTTTTAATTTTTAAAATTTTTATATATCATGATATTAAAATTATAAAATTTCCACATTCAATAAATTTCTATTATAAAAGCAACTATCAATAACTCCAAAATTTTTGCAAATGTTAATGGCATAGTTAACTATTTTTATAAAATTTTCATGTAAAATATTATTAGAAAATTTTAATGTTGCAGCTATTTTTATTTTATTATTTTGTAATTACTGCTCGTAAGTGTTTACTATGATTTGTTAACATCTCTAAATTTGTGGAATTTTTTAATAGAGCTTGTCTAATTTATAGATACTCTGTAAAATTTATTTTAGAAAAAAAAAAGGCAGACAGTTAATAGGTCTTATTTTACTTCATTCATGTAGAGATTTTCTTGAAACATTAAATGGCTAACTTTTGTAGCGTTATTGATACATTGGAAAGAGAATTAGTATTCAATCATTTTTAAAACATTTATATGTTTTTCACCATTTTCTTTCTTTTTAAATATTTATTCTAATTTAATATGGATGAATTCATTCATTTCAAGCACTTCCAAATTTAGAGCATGGTCTTCTTATTTGATATTGATATTTAGTGTTAATATGGATGATGTTAAGCATTAACATTATCATTGAAGATATTGAAATCCCTTGAAACATATTATAACTAGGCCACAATTTGCATCATTGTAAGAAACTTTAAGAGGGAAAAAGCTTATTGGTTATAAATTAATACAATAGTTTAGATGTTTAATGCCTGTATAAGCAATTCATGAAAATGATAACAAAAGTATAATAAGATCATGAGTTCCAACAGTTTTATATATGATTTTTTATTTATCTGACATTTATGTGCATGTTTTGTATTTCAATTTATAAGCTTGATTAACATTATCAGTCAAGTTATTGATGAACTCGCGTTCTTTATATAAAAATAATATAATTTATGAGAATTTGTCTGCCATAAGAGATTAAGTTCTATACATTTATGTTGAACCCAAATTTGTCCATTGGCCCATGCCCAAGGAATAAAGCGTGAAATCTGAGGGAAGGAGAAATAGAATGAGAGAAAGAGAGCAAGAGTTGCTCCTTAGAGGGGAAAAAGGGGGTGTTCCAAGGCTCTTTAACCCTTTTGTCGGTTGATTTTTTGGAACAATAATTTTAATTTAATATGGATATACTTCTATAATTTTAGTTTTGAAAATATCATTTTGATTTTGAAAAATGAGACAAGGTATATCTCAGTCATTTAATAGTTTAGATAGTTGAGCACAATACCACAACTAATACACCACCCCGAGAGATGAGCATCCTACTTGTTAGTATGCTTGACCATTTAAACTAAAGAATTCATAACATCAATTTGGTCTATGAATTTTGTGACTGACAATTCTCCTATCTAATATAACAGTTGAGAGAGTTTATATTATATTGGTTCCTAAATCCTTATAAGAGCAAACCCCTATAGTTAATTACATCTTAAGCGGTTGAAGTCAGTTTAGAAAACTCTCAATAATGATATGAGGTTTATTTTTCAAGAGCTAAAAGTTGATTTTTCATAATTGGATATGGGAAATTCAAGTGGGAAGGGCACAAATAAGAACTGTTATTATCGGAGACTAAATGAGCGAAAAGTAGGGGATGTCACAGAGCCTGAGGCAGATCTCGATAACTTCATAAACTATCTTATCGTTTGGCTTTACTTCTTGAAAGTGAAGTTATTTAATGTTTACTCTTTCAATTTATTTAGAATTAGGGCTTACATTTACATTACAAAGTCATACAAATAGTCTAGAAAGATAACAGAATTCTAAAAGAGTTAGGGCTTAGATTGCACAACATGATTGTGCAAATGCCTAAAGATAAAGTGATAATTTACAGTGTGCTATAAGAAAAACCTTGATATCCTAAAATTTTATGTTATTTAAAACTAAGGAAAGGTTTTACTGTAGTAGATCTGTTTCACTGCTAAGTTTTGATCGTCATCTGAGGACGTCCTCCATCTGCTTGCAGCTTGTACTTAATTCTTTGTTGTAATGGTTTTGGGTTCAAGTTTTGTGAGCTTGTGATTATTATTTGGTCTTAAGGCTCGTTGTATGGTTCCTCCAAAATAGGTGGACTACTATTCTCTACCCTAGGGGTCTTTGCAGGTAAATTAAATTATGCATAAATAAAGCATGTCATAAGGTACAATAAAAGGAAAATGTAGTAAAAGAAAATTAGCAGTGCGTACCTTTCGTCTCTGACACTACTTCTAAAAGGTTAGCATTATAAACATACCACACAGTTATACAAAAATGAAACAAAACACAAGGAAACATAAACATGCATAACAAGTTAGATGGCACTTACAGAAGATTAGGGTTTAGTGTAAGAATTTAATTTAAGGTAGGACTTAGACTCAAGACTGAAGCACTAAAAAATTCTCGAGGGGCATTTGTAGGAAACCATTAGCATCATGTATATGAGACCCAGCGTAAGGTAAAAGGTTACCAGAAAGGTAATCAAGGAAGGGTAACTTTCAGTCCGGTCTATTTGACTGACACATGAGCTTGCCAAAAAAATAACACTAAAAACTTTTTTAATTTATCATACATATAAATAGTTTATTTTTTTTCTTTTAGCAGGAAAAATATAAATTTTATGAAAAAATGTGTCATATTATATGTTCACATATTAAATAGTTCAAGAATGAGTCACATCATTGGTCCAGAAGCACCAGCAACCCATAAGAGTAAGATCAACAGATTACCAAATGTTCGTGAATATTAATATCAATCCTTCACCCTTACGAGGTCCTCAGATTTAGGAGATACAATACTATTACACTATCTCACACACTTTTGATGCCTTTTTCTTCGTCGTCCGTGAAACCAAAACCTCCAACTTACACCACCTTGATGATCTATATGTGACCACATTTTAAATATCTCTAGTTGCTTAAAAGGGTTTGGGTACTGTATGCAAGTGCCATACCCGTGAGCATTAAGTATTACTGTAGGTTAAGTTGTAGCAGAATACTTCTCATTAACGTGCTTTAATTTAAAGGGTTTGAATCATATCTTGGTGGGTTCTTATGAATTTCATTTTAATTCTTTGGATTTTGGTGACTATTATATTTTTAGAATAATTTCCTCCAAAAATTGTAGTAAGCTCAGGTGTCTTATGAGATATCCAAAATTTTACAAAAATGTTCAACGAGTGGCTCTGAACAGCTTTAGAATTTTCTGTACTATTTCAAGTTCATTTGACATTAGTAAAATGTTGATATAATCAGCCCTCTTGTATTAAGGATTATTTCACATTTCAAATTGTGCTTAGTATTTAATGTCTCAATTAGCCCATGGGTAAAGGCATTATTCAATTATTAATATTATAATAAGGGTCATATGAACAAAACCCCAAGGGTACATCTATAAGCATTAAGGTAATTTATACCCACGCCCCTCAATTGGTAATTTATACCCATGCCCCTCAATTGGGTCTAAGCTTGTAGTATTTAAAAAATGCTTCATTACGCATGTTTTATTCTTTTAACTACTCCTCAAATGATATTAATTTAGACCTAATTCACTATCAATCCCTTAATTCTTTAGGGTAACCTTGCAATTTTAAAAAGTTTTATAAGATGTATTTGATATCTTTAAAATGATTAAACTTTACTTAAACATTGATCGAGGCTTCCAAATTAATGCATTGTGAGGCTCCCAATCCATCCCCCTCACTATTTTATCATCCAACTTCTCATTTCTTCCAATATTCAACAATTCTAATAATTATCATTTTGTCTTTCTAGAAAATCTCATGAATGGGTTACTATCATTTTTACTTCTTTGTGCTTCAATCATTTTAGTAAACTAATTATCATAATTTATTAACCTTTCCCTTTAATTAATCCTTTAAATTAATTAAATTATGGCTAGAGTTTAAGATTCTAAAATTACAATTATACCCCTAGGGTTTGCATACACATAACTCTTATATGTTAATTTAAATGGTCATGACACTTCGTTGACCTCTTACTCATAGGCTAATTAAGATAACTAAGGTGAAGTTATATTTTTTCAAATATTTATTTATTTTCTATAATTATTTAAACCCTTAATTGTGTATTTCCAATAATAATTGTCTTAATTCCCTAAAACATGTCCTCTGTCCTTAAGAAAATTTTATAATGTTACATAAATTTTGAGGACCAATCAAGACCATTTTCATAATTTTTTGAATTATATTTTATTTATTATAATTTTTAATTAATTTTGATTAGAAAATAAATATAAAAACATTTTTTAACTTTAAAAGAAACTTTCATTTTTATTTAATCCCTCTAGCCTAAGTGAACTCACCAAACTTCATTTCATATTTTTTCTAACTTATTATTATTTTAATTAATCAGAGGTAATTACCATAGAAAATTAGGGCTTTCGGTGCTAGAGGTCTTCTTTGACCTTAGAAAAATCAGAGAACATCCCTAGGCTCATAAAGAATAAGCTCTGAAATTTTTTTGTCATGGTGAGTAATATTTAATTATTTATCATTAAAATGGTCTCTATAGTGTTTAATTAATTTAAAACTAAATATTAAATAATTAGATTTAATTTTAGGTTCATTGAACTCTCATTTATTTACTGAGCACGGGAGTATTTAATTTATTTTTCTGATTTTTCTACAACAGGATATAATTTTTTGAAGTTATAATTTATTTTCAAGATTTATTTAAATCAAAAAGTCGTGATTTATCTACTTAATCACGTTGACGCTGTGTCAACCATGGCGCCTTCAAAAGCCCAAGCGCCACTCCTCAATTCATTGCGCTTTACACCTTAGCCATCATATGTGCCCGCAATTTAGGGTATTGTATCGTTTTGATCTGTCATCCGAATCGTTCTACACCATACATTTTAAATATATGGGAATGGACAATATCTGGTCGTAGTCCCCAATAAATCATAACTCGAGAATTGTCCACACTCTAGAGCTAAGATCTCCCTCGATACTTAAGCAAATTAGGTGTGGATTGTTTCTATAGCTTCATCTAAGTGAGGCGAACACATCTATAGGGCTAGGTGGACATGGATTGATCATTCTCTTTACAAAAGAATAAAAACAAGGTAGAATTAGACATTTTGAACTTATACATTGCCCAAGAGGTGAGGACTCAATTGGGTTGGTTGAGAGGATTCACCTTGACACCACGATCGTCATTCAAGTCTTAGTTTCTTCTGTGGTTGGGTCTAGGTATGACCTAGACTAAATGGTGGATCGAGTTTGGTTTAGAACTAGGTTAGAGGCCACAAGAGAGGGGGGGGGGGGGGGGGGTTATTGGAGTAAAATATTTTATAGTATGGAGAAGGTTTTGGAACAATCAAATTGAAGTATTTGTGGAGTTGATGAAATGGCCAAAAAAGTCCTGATTTTTCAGTTGTAAAATTAGGGTTTCACATTGGGGAAGAAGGGCTAGGAATGGTGGGGATGAGTTTTTGTATGAGTGCAAGGAGGTTTAGGAGCACTTAGACAGAGTTTCCTTAAGGTTCGTGCATACCTTTCTTATTTGGTCTTAAGGGGTGGTCAATTGGTCACTTGATTTGAATCTCACTTGCAGGATATCAACTAAAGAAGTTATAATAGAATAAAAGTGGTTGATGTCAACCTTGAAAAACATATGCTCATCAACATCCAATACATTGAACCAAAAGCATCAAAAAATAAAATATAATGAGGGAAAGCATTTCTTAAAGTTGATATGCAACTTATCTTTCCGATGTGTCTCGAGCACAAGGTACAAATGATTGAATTACTAATTTTGCCACAAGAAGCAGAGGCTCACAAGAAATGCAAAATAGAGGCTAATATTATGCATGTTATAGCACTGCATCTATAATTAGCAGAACAACAATAAACAAAAGCATAGCAAATCCCAAAAAGCACATGTAATCTGAGATTTTGCTGCATTTAAGGTTAAAATCACTAGATGTTGCAGAAGTTTCTTTACTTACTTTCCTTGCCTTTTTGAATGTATCAACTATCAATTCATCTAAGCCTTTGCGGCAGCCAAAAAAGAGAATATTTTGAAGGTTTTTTGTTGCACTGTAACTTTTTGTAGCTGCATTCAAAGTCAAAATTACTAACTGCCAAAGCAACAAGATTTCAGAAATTTCATCACTTATTGATTTTGTGTCATTGTTAAATAATTGACTTCAGTATAAGGGTTTTCCCTATATAAAGCATTTGTTCTTTCAAGATTAAACGTAATGTTGATTACAAAACTCATGCTAATTTTGTAAATCAATTTCCCAGTTCGAACATATCAAAGTGATCAAAACTCAAAAGAAGTAAAGCATAGAAGTTTTATTTGACATATAAGAAACCTTCATCATTCGCCATCAGCTTATCAAACAAAATGAATTCTCCTCATGTCATTAATCATTTCTTATCAATAAATTCCCATCATGATATTCATCTGGGCCAAAAAAAATCTCATGAAAATTACACTTGGCGATCCCCAAGGCTTCACAAGTAATTCATGAAACATGATATATATAATCATTGAAAGCTAAATAGAAATAAAAAGATAGAAGTCGCACTTACTTAATTTAATTCATTTCTTTCTCAAAAAGTAGATTGAGGCTCCAAACGTAGCAACTAATATCAGCCCTAGAACATCAACTCCATTGTAAACTTCAGTTGAGTTTGTAGAGGCTGTTGCAATCCCTCAACCATCAAAGCAGTGAAATCACATTCTACGAATTACTTGAAGCAATCACTAGTTTCTGCTACTTAAAACACCGACACCTTGGTTTGATGCCCAAGAAAAGCACAAAGTGCACAATTAGATTATCATGAAATGATCAATTAAGGAAAGACAGATATATACACGACATAGTGCATTTTTTAATTACAGCTTAGATGATAGGAACTCCACTCTATGAATTGGAAAGAAACTATTCCAACATTGCTATTTTATGTAAATGCTCCCTGAACTACTCCAAAAACAATGCAAACAAAAGTGTTTGCTCTACTTGAAGATTGTTTGCACATGAACTAGAACATACCTCATATGTAAGCACATTCATGTATTATATATCACTTATATCTATGTATTTATAGTATACTTCTACAACAAGACAAATCAACATGACATTCATACTCATTCCCCTAAATTGTTCGGATAAACATAATGATGGTCATGATAATCAGCACATCTGTTTTGAAGTGTACAATATAAAAATTGAAAAAACCTGAAATATCTCAGGCACAACTATTATAGAATCACCCCGGTGATATTCTTGTTAATCTAAGCATTCAAGCATTCAACATTTTTGTTGGCAGCAACTGACATCCATATAGCTATAACAATTGTCATGCAAGCATCAAGTTCGTAGCCAGTACGTCATAGCAGATCAAAATACAATACAAGAGATCTCAGCAAGAGAAGCAAGTTCAACTCTACCTAATGCATTCTAAAATAATCCACCAAAATCATCTGCAAGAAAACCCTAGGTCTATCAACCAAAAATTGCCAAAATTTGGGAAAGAAAAAACCGTTCTAAAA
The DNA here is from genome assembly GCF_001263595.1 of Phalaenopsis equestris. Taxonomy (NCBI): domain Eukaryota; kingdom Viridiplantae; phylum Streptophyta; class Magnoliopsida; order Asparagales; family Orchidaceae; genus Phalaenopsis; species Phalaenopsis equestris. The sequence continues at coordinate 65,726 of NW_018229970.1, read as the reverse complement.
ATAGTCGAGCAGATCTAAAAATAGTCGAGCAGAGCAGCACATCGGATCTCACTGAAGAGTCGATCTTCACGATGGTGAAGATCAGGGAGAGAGAGGGCGAGGGAGAGTAGAGAATGACACGAGAGAAAACTTTCTCTAAACGCAAGTCGCGAACGCAGGACGCGAGGGCTATCGCGGGGGCTATCCCTCGACTTCGACCTATTAAAAATTTATTACTTGTGTGTGGGGCTGGCACCAAAAAGATGAGGAAATGCAAGTTGAAAGCACGGCGGTGTATATAATTCAAAGTTCAAACCGCCGCCGTAACGGGCCATAAATCTAGTCTCTTCATTCAGTCCATTCTCATATAGATGACAGCTGTAGAACATTGATTTTTAAATAACAAGCTGGGCGCGGAACATTTCACAGCAGCTAAAAGCGCAAGAAAGAAGCTTCTTGCGGCAACCATTACACATCTAAAAACATATCGAAATTATTAAATTTTTTCAACCGTCCGATCAATTGTTGACGGCCCTTGGATCAAAATCCGCGTATTTTTATCTCTTTCCTCTTCGTGGCTTTCGCATTGTGCGAGGCTCCGCTTTTTGCGGCGAACTCCTTACCAAACGTCTTATTTCTGCTCGTCTTTTTCCCTCTTCTGATTTGGGCTCAATTTGGACCATTTATTACTGAAAGAGCTATGGATTGGAAGAGGGTTTTCTTCCTGCAGGCCATCGTTCTCGTTTTCATCACAGATCTAGTTGCAGCGGATCCTTTCATCTCCGGTGTGGATATCTACCAATTAATCCTGTTCTCGTTGTTTTCTTTTTAATTTAGGAATTAATAGGCTGATTGATTTTTGTTTCTGATTGTGTTTTGTAGATGGTCTTCTGCAGGGACATGGATCTACAAGTCGGAGTCTCTTGCAGGCCAAAACAAGTGAGACATTTCTTTATCCCTGTAAATTTTTAATTTATTTTTGTTTTTGTTTTTCTCTGCTAACGATTGTGACTTTGTTAATTTATTCAGCCCTTTCCCTTTATTGTTAAATGCAAAGCGAGGTTTTTAATCAATTCTCAGCCTTCGCAGTTGCTCCGGCCATGGTTTTTGGCTAAGATAAATAACATAGCTCGTATCTAATTTGGTAGAGGAAGGGCCCTGGGAATTTGTTGTGAACGATTGTGACTTTGTTAATTTAGTTTTGTTTTTGTTTTTCTCTGGTAACGATTGTGACTTTGTTAATTTAGTCAGCCCTTTTTCCTTTATTGTTAAATGCAAAGCGAGGCTTTTAATCAATTCTCAGCCTTCGCAAATGCTCCGGCCATTGTTTTTGGCTAAGGCAAATAACATATCTCGTATCAAATTTGGTAGAGGAAGGGCCCTGGGAATTTGTTGTGAATGAGGATAGAGCATATTTTGTGGTTCATTTAGCTATTAGGACCACTTTCTTCTTTTTCTTTTTATTTTTTTAATTTTATAGAATGAAATTTGAGAATATAAGGATTGAATTGATCTGATGGCGTCGGAAGAATATAGGAATTGTTGTTCGCTTTTTTTTTTTTTAGTTTGCTTGAAACAACCTTGCTTCTGTTTGTCTTATATGCGCCAGCAATCGTTGGCTTGGGAAATATAGGAATTAGCTGTGTTCTATATAAGTTTATTCCCTGCCAAATCTTTTCTCGAATTTGTTGTTCTTTAGGAAATTCACCAATATCAAATTTATACATTTGTCGTTGGTGAACTATTACTTATTTATCCTAGAAAGGGGGCAAAAGATTTTAGAACTAATTTATTAACTAGTCATGCCCGTTTATTTTTAGTATTTTCAAACTTCTCTACCTGTTAAGTTATTTATTTATGTTGTCAAATGTGTGCATTCTAGATTAGGATCCCAGTATCTTTCTCTTGTGAAAATGGGGTAAACTTAGAAGAAGCCATATATATTTTAATTGTTTCACCAAGGATTTAAGAGTACATTCGATCACATTGAGGCATTGTGGGGTTCACTTGCTGTTAAATTTTGAAGCATGGTGGAAGGCGACCAATATTATAAAAACTGTAAACTGCTTGAACAACTCAATCTTAGCCAAAAAGTGGCTCTGTTATCACTTGTTAAAGTGAGTGAATCAAAATGAAATTAGTTGAGATTGATACACTAGTAGTCAAATTCACTTTTAACTTAATAGTTTAAGCTTATGGTTAATGGCTAACTACATAGTATTTCTATGTCAACACATTTTTCAATTATATGAGGTAAGACTAAGGGTCTGTTTGGCGCAGCTGTGAATTATTTATAATTAATCTGCTGATAAGCAGAATATTATAATCTGGCTTGCTGTTTGGGGCAGCTTATTCAGACTAGCTTATTGGTGGTTAAATGACATTCCTGCCCCTGTCTGATAAAATTGTTCGGGGCAGCTTATTCAGAATAACTTATTGGTAGAAAAGAAACATATAGTGCAGAAACATACGATAATGACATGGATGTTCTAAAAGATATCATACAGTTCTCACATTCTAACGAGTACCAGAAGAACTAAAAAAAATACAAATACAAGTACAACAAGGAAAAATATTAAAATATTTAACTTAAGACTTTGGCTACGTCGGTCCTCAACTGCACGATAAGATTGAGAAAACATCGGATTCACATGATTGCTGACATGACTACTGACAGTGTAATATGTGGGACTATCAGCCCATCGGAAGAAACTGCAACGAGCTGAAACACCTTTGACACAACTATAAAACTGCCTCCCAAAGCTATGCTCTTTACGTGACGTTAGTAACGGAGACGGTAGTCCACAATAACAAAAAATCCCTCTGTCCGTACCTGATATCCTGGAAGTCATGTTTGTATAACTGCGAAAATAACAAAAGAATCAATCTCGGTTTAAGATATTTTAAAAGTAACCAAAATTAAATACATATGAATATCAATCTATAATTTTATTAAAGAAAAACTTGGTAGATCAACAACCATAAATAACATTTGTGATAGACTCCTTAAAGCAATCATATCAGCCAAACCTTCACCTTCCTGATCTCCAAATTCATTAGAGTCTACATCATCCTCAGGTAATGAACTCCCACCCACAATTCCAAGAGTTTGGTCGAAGACATTCAGTTCGTCATTGTCAGGTAATGAACTCCCCCCCACAATTCCAGGAGTTTGGTCGAAGACATTCAGTTCGTCATTGTCAGCCATACTAAAGTCTGTATCTGATCGTGAGGAATGTCTTCGGATGAAGTTATGTAGTGTCATTGTTGCAACCACAATATGCACCTGTTTTTGGAAAGGATACGACGACATATCACGTAGGATGACCCATTTCTTCTTCCAAACCCCAAATGTTCTTTCAATTACCCCGCGTAAAGATGAGTGATGTTTATTAAACATTTCCTTTCTGCCACGGACGGTGTCACTTGCTCTCTCAAAATCAAGAAGATATCTTGTGTCAGGATAGGGTTTCAGGTATCCTCTTTGCATAGGATACCCGACATCAACCAAATAATATTTTTTTAATACGAAAAACACTGTTAAGTAAAAAGATTACATGCTCAAATTAACAAATTGCAAAGCAAAACTAACCTGATGGGGGGTGAGGGAAACACTGCAATCTATTCCTAGTGGAAAATGAGAAAATCCGACTGTCATGTGCACTCCATTCTCAGCCCGCCACTACAAAAGTAAAACACATGTTGAAGTCGCATACA